>NC_133395.1:6932487-7239856 GCF_047511655.1 Castor canadensis
ATTTTTCCAAACCTAATGTAAATATTTAGTGTATTTAAATCCCCCAATTATTTTAAAATAAGTTGGACAATCTAATCTACAATTATATGAAAATCTAAAAGACTAAAAACAATGTAAATAAACATGCAGATATGTGATAAGCTGATAATCTTGACTGTCAAGAAAGTGTGGTTTCTACAGAGAAAAAAATGGACCAATGGGATCAGGAAAGAACTCAAATGACTGAATTACAATATTTGATGAACAGGAGATAATCTAGAATTTCTTACACCTCTGAAAACCTTATATTCCCTATTTTCTGATATATTTCATCTTTATAACATTTTAACACAATAAAAATGAGTTAGGGGGTAAAAACACTAGAGCAGGCACTAAAACCAAGTTTCATGACTGTCAATTTTGTGCAACGCTTTATTAAGTTGAGCCCCTCCTTAGCTGACTGAACTGGACCCACAGCTACCCAATGATAGATAACACTGTTCTCAGCCATATTTCCAGGGCCGATGTTTCATACATTTTAAACTACTGCAGAACAGTTTTGTATTGTTCAGTTTTACAAAGATATGAACATTTAAATAGCAGGTCCAGATTGATGTTATTCAATGTGACATGACTTGTGTGTCAGAATACCTACCAAGCAGCCCAGGAGACTGAGCACACACCTGCACAGGAGACTTGAGTTTCATATTTTTATTTCAGCAGTCCACTTTCTCTCAAACTTCTCATAAATCCAAATAACGGCAGGACAGTGCCTTACAACATCTGGTTCTTAGTGAAAGGGTATGGTGTGAAGTAACACTCAGCGATTCGGAAAAGAGACTGAGTGCAAATGATCCTATCATTTGTGTATTTTCAACTCAGATGAGTAAACCAGGACATGATCTGCCTCAGTATGAAAAAAATAAAAATGTGTGATGAAACCACCCATAGTCACATTTTAATGAATTTCAATTGAGCATTTGTTAAGGATGGCCCTTTTCTAGATATATGAAGGTATGTAGAAACAATGACTTAAGTTTCAAACAGAACATGGGGCACATATAAATAATAATAGATAGGTAGTTCTTGGGAGATGAAGTTTCACATCCAATTGCATAATGAAGAAAATCAAGAAGTAATTTCTAATATGATAAATGATATTTGAACATTAATGGATGCTTAGAAAGTTCAGTGGAACGTATTTAAAACAACTTTCATTTTAAATTATAAAAAAAATTCACTTTGGGAACTAGTGGCAATTCAGGAAAGCACTGTTGAGGGGTTCCTGGCTGTTTGGGATGTGCTTGTATGTTTCTATAAATAAATGACCTCTCACACTCTTCCTCAGGGTTTTCCAGGGCTCCCTGGGAGTAAAGGCAGCTATTCTAAGAGGTGAGAATTCACAGGCCAGGTGGACACCACACCAGTATCATTTTCCTCTAAAGGAGAAAACAGGCTCCAGCCCCCCACTTTTACTATGGGAACATTTGGGAAAGGCATTTGAAAACAAGGCAAAAACTGCAAGGACGGAAAGGAATGCTGCATACTCAGATGAGGGCAGCAGGAAGAAGTGGCTCAATGTCAAGAGGTACCTTCAGTGGTTAAGAGTTTCTGTGGCCAGTAAAATGGGTCTGAAAAGATTTGTAAGAAATAATACAACCACTTCATCCAACACATTACTTTGGTCACTCAGGTATCTCCTAGAGCATTTTAGTAGCAAAAGTATTTTTAGTTTAACCTAAATTTTGGCTTTTCCACTTGTTCTTTTCTAGACCTTCCATTCATATTGCTCTACTTTTTTTTCTTTACTTTTTAAAAAATGGTTCCCACGTGTTGGTTGGTTCCTCTTTATGCCAATTCTTGAGTTAGTAAAGTTGGCCAGAGCTTGAGGTCTTAGCCTGTTCAATGCTGGTTTAGAACAAGTAAATCATCTTTTATATGCTCCCAGGTTCTTAAAAAGAAAACAAAAAACTTTGGTACTTTTTTTGCTAACCCATCATGCAAACTACATTAATATGTGGTCATATCTGAGTTCAAGAAGGAGTCTCTCCCCCACCTCCTCAGTGTATATCATGAGCTTCAGATTTCTGAATTGTGATTTCAACTGTTTCTTTACCTGGTAATATTCCATTTTTCCCAATGTGTATGACAGACAGTCATAAGAGATTGACTCTGCTACAATCCAAAAATAAAGACGAAATATTCTCAGTCCCTTCTCAAATCGTCTTCAAGAAAGAGAATTGTAAATTAAGCTAATGTGCCTATGCACACACATATTCCTTAAATATTCTGTGTAAATTCATTCCTGTATAATGGTTTATAGTAGAAAGGACTATAATGCTTAGAGATTTCTCATGTTGCCAGGTTTAATTCCTTATAAACTAGATCCAGTTCTCTATGTTTATTACTAGTGATAGCAAGTAATGTTATAATTAAATCAGCATTTTCATGGCAAGAATGGCTTTGAATGAAGCATCCCATATCCATGAAGCCCTGTATTTCTAATAGGATTTAATCCTGAAGAGATTTCTCAGTACACTTTAAACTGCACCTACATCTGTCATGAACTAAGAAGTAAGTGCATTATCTTTTATCTGCATTGTGGGGGAAATTGTGGAGTCATCCCTTCTTTATGAACGGGAGACACAATGCACCGTTCGTCTTCAACATGCATTAGAAGTAATATCCCTAATGGCTCCACAATTTATTGTCTGTGCACAAGAAAAGAATGATGCATGGAATTTCATCTAAAATTCACTGTTAAGAAAAAAATCACGGACAGCAGTGTAGGTGACTTCCTCATACACATTTTAATCACTGTAAACATCTGACTACCTACTGTGTTGAAGCACAAAATTGTTTTATGTATTATTTTTTTGAATGTAATATGTATCTGTGGGTCACATCAGTGATTCAAATTCATTAATGTTACATTCACGTCTGAGAGTCTCAGCATTTTATAAGGTTTGGGTCTTATATGAATCTGACAACTACACAGCACATTTGAAAGGGAATAAAAAAATATTAAACATGCATTCTGTATATTAACAATAATATATATGTGCAAAGTAAATAGACCAAGTGTTTTATGTTTTACTGTTTATATTATAAAGAGTATTAATTTGACTTAGTACAATGTTAAGATTCTCAATAAGGTGATGAAATATAATGATATTTTCTGTTGGAAATAATTTTTACTTTAAGATAGAAATGAACTAAAAAATACATTTGAGGTTATTGTAGATTTTTTTAACTTTTGTCTTCATATAAGTTTGGGAAAGTATACATCAAATCTTTCAAGGTGGAAATTCATTTACATAGAATGTCCAATAAATTTTTTAAAAGATGAAATTCCTCATTGTCTTTGGGTCTGTTGCTTTTGTTAAATAAAAACAACTAGCAAAATTTCTTCAGAAAGATGTGTTATACTCGTTTCTCCACAAAATTCTCATACTCCAAAGCTTAAAAACTCCACAATTTTGAGGTCATAACAATGTATATAATATTCTGCAACTTTTAAGAGTGCATACTATTTAAAGTTAAATCCATAGAGAAGTGATGATAGCTTAAATCAACTGCTAAAGTTCCATGGACTCACACAAATTATATGGTTTATCAGTTAACTTCTAATGAATTCCTTCAAGAGGAAGGCTATTTATTTTTTTGCAGCTTGGTTTTTTTCATTAACCATTGAAGTTCTTACCTCATGTACTAAATATCACCCACTTTGTAGGTAAAGTTATAAAAATGTGCAAATACATGCTTTCATTCTCAAAAAAGGGTTACTGTAAACAAAATCTCATGGTGTATATTACAACACATAACAAGTTCTGTGATTCTATCAGATTTATACACACAAATCACAAATGCAAACATACCTAGAATCAAAGTGTGCGGGTGCGTTTCATATACATCTGAGGCACTTCAGTTTGTAATGTTCACTTTACCTCATGATAGATAATGTATTTCTTAAAGGTTTTTGTTCAGATTTACTCAAACTTAGGATATTTGTATTCTTCTAGTATTTCCTAATCTTTTCTTTTTTTGTAAATTCAAGTTATACTATACACACTTTACTTTTTAGTGATTTGTACAAATAATTTAAGATATTTTGATTTTGAAAGATTTAATTCAATTCTGTTTGAGACTTTAATATATTTGGTAATAATTTTATTTAGGGATAGTTTTATACATAAGAGAGGTAAAGAAGATATTGTATTAAGACAAAGAGAGTGAATAACCAACACAAAAGACAAAAAAACCTGATCAGAATCTTGCACATGATGAACTTAAATGTCATACTTCTGAGCGTGAATAAAAATTTCTGGTTATGTCCAGAATTTTATTAGCCTACAACCTGTCTTATAATTTCTAGTTTGATTCTCCTCAGTTGTCTGCTATCTATGTACATATTTTTCTGTTATTTCTTCTTGAAATAACTTCTAAACATTTTAAAGTTTAAAATCAAATGCTATTACAAATTAGATATTCAGAAAGCTTTCCTGTTATCACACCCATAGCAATCTGGCTCACTGGAAAATTGAGCAGAAGCTGTAAAGATGCCTAGCCTCCACCAGTATCAACATTTTCCACCAGAACTGATCATTTTTTAAAACTGATGAACCAATATTGATACTCAGTATTACCAGAAGTATATCGTTTTCATCAGAATTTACTCTTGGAGTTTTACATTTTATGGGTTCTGAAAAATATAAGGCATCAGGTAGCTAGTATTTATAGTATTAAGCAGAACTGTATCACAGTCCTAAAAATCCTCTCTGCTCTGCTTGTTTATCCATCTTTTACCTCTAACTACACTAACCACTGATATTACAAACTCTACAGTTTTCTCTTGTCCCAATAGTCATGTGTTGGAATTAAACAGTCTTTTGAGATTATCTTCTTTCACTTGGTAATATGCATTAAAGTTTCCTCCCTGTCCTTTCATAGCTAGATGTTCACTTTCTTTAGTACTGAAAAATAGCCCATCATTCAGATCTACCATGGTTTATGTATCCATTAACCTACTTGGTTGCTTCCAAGTTCTGGCAATAATGAATAAGTCTGCTATAAACATCCCTATGCAGGGATATGAACTGACATACAGTGTGGTTTCAACTCCTTTGGAAAACACTGAGGTGTGTGATTGCTGGACTGTTTGATAAGAGTATGTTTAATTTAATAAGAAACACTGTACTATTCTCCTGAGTGGGTGCACAATTTTGCATTCTCAGTAGTAATGAATGACTGTCTGTATTGATCTGCCTCCTCATCAACATTTAGTATAGGAATCCAGGGTTTTGGTTTTGGGCTATTCCAGTAAGTATACAGTGATGTATTATTATTTTAATTTTAGTATTCCAGTTGCTATATGATGTTAAACAGAATATACCCCTGGAAAAGTACTCTAAATACCTTATGAATTTCTGTTCAGGTTCCTGGATCTGGTAAGAGGTCTTGAACAAACCCAATTGCCAGAGGGGTGTCTGGTGAGACAAAAGACTTGTACAAGTCATGCAAAGCAACTTTCTTGCTTATAGATAGGCAACAGGAAGATCCATGGCAAAGCATTCCCCCAATGCTCAAAAGAGAGGTATAAAGTATGTGGAATATCTTCACGTGCCTCACTTCCCAGTGGAGCTGAGCAATTCTTGAGAGCAATAAATTACTCTAGGCTCTATACCAGGGGAGGAAACGCACTAAGAGAAAGCAAGGCAGAGAATCCTTTTCTACAAGGGAGAGGAACAAGAGCAAATCCTGGGCTGCTCCAGATGGTTCTTCCCAGTCTAAGGACACTGGATTTTCACATATTCTACCATTATTCCAAAAACTATACTTAGGAAATAGGCAGAGCTGGCTCAGCTGAAGCCATCTCTGAGAACTTTCTCCTGATGTAATGTGGAGCATATTTTCATTTTGCTTTTAATATTTACTTTTACTTTTCCTTCTTTTTATTGCTATCCTAGGAGGTGCTACCTTGTCATATTTCCAAAAGTTCTTACAACATATCAAATATATAATACTTGAATTCACCCCCTGTGTGGAGCACCTTTTTAATGTACTTATTTGTCATCTGTGCATTTTCTTTGGTAAAATGTCTATTAACTTTTTTCACCCTTTATTTTCATTAGGTTGTTGGATTTCTTGTTATTAACTTTTCTCAGTGTTATATGTTTGTGAATATAACTAATCATTCCTGCCTACAGCAAGGGAATTTAATTGTGTTACTCTAGGTTCTTGCAACTTTGGTCTTTGGTAGATTTGTTTATCAATTTCAGGAGAGCTTTCTACATACACATAATCATGGCACCCATTGATCTGTGTTCATAACTAGGATTTTCCAATAAGATGCTAAAGTGGAGTGGTGAAAAGGTACCTTTGGATTGCTTGTGTTTTAGAGGAAAGCATTCAGTAACTAACACAAAATAAGATCCGAGATGTACATTTTTAGTATTTTAGTCAAGTTGAGAAAGCTTCATTTTATTTCTAGTTTGCTGAGAGTATGAGTCATAAGTGGTACTTTCTGTGTATATTGATATTAACATATGATCTTTATTTTTTATCTTTTATATGCAAGTTGGATTGACTGAATTTCTTTCACTTACTTGACCTTTTTGATTTTCGAGAAAGTCTTGCTATGCATTCTAGTCTTTCTTGAACTTACAATCCTCCTGCCTTTACCACTCACTTGTTAAAATTCTTGGTGTGGGCTGCCCTGTCCAACTAAATTGACTGATTTTCAAATGTTAAGACAGTCCTAAATATATCTTATTGGGTTGTGGTATTTAATAAGTTTTAATATTTTTAGAGTTAATTTTTCATATCTTTGAATAGTGCTCCATGTATGTTCATGAGAAATCTAATGAAAAAGTGGAAAATATGCTGGAGTAAGGAAGAAATAAAAGCAGAGTTTAAAAATACTAAGGAAGAAAAGGCAGTGCAAGGAATAACATAACCATAACAGAAATGAAGAATGCCTCTGATGGGTTCATCAGTAGATTGAATGGAAATCATCAGTGAGGTTAAGATTCATCAATAGATATTCTCATTTTGTACTCTGATGATTTCCACATCTGTGTCATATTTGAGGCTGATTCTGATGATTGCTTTGCCTCTTCAGACTATTTTTTTTCCTGCCTTTGGCCTGCTTATAATTTCTATTGAAAGGTTAAGGTGATGTATCAGCAAATATAAACTGAGATAATTAGGTCCTTAGTTTATGTTAATCTGGCTAGAAGTAGACTGGCTGAGTTTTTGTTCTGGCTATGGGTTCCAGAGGTTTCTAGTTCCCTTAGTGTCCTTTCTTTTCATGTTGTCTTTCAGACTTTCCTAGGAATTCCTGTTTACATAAGGTCTCTTTTACAGCTCTTTCAGGCATAATTCACCATTTGTACTTGAACCCTTTCATGGGAGTAAAATAAAGGGACCATAACTGTTATATAATTTTATGAGTAAATTCTAGTCTTGGACTAGGTTTGATTTCTTGGCTATGACACTCACAGGTGTTTCTCAGGTTTTGAAATTTCAATTTTGTTTTCCTTCAGTAAATAAGAGAGGAAGACTAGAGGGTGCAGCCCTTCTCCAGCTGTCATTGGGCTCAGGTAAAACTTTTTTTTCTGGAAAACAGGGCTTGATTTTAAGTGGTTGTTTTCCCTCTTTTCCTTCCTCCAGTGTCAGGAAAGGATCCCTCAAAGCTCTTCATTGTACCAATCTGCTGGTTTTCCTGAAGGAAAAAGCCATGACAGGCCATGGGCTCCTGTGAGACTCAGCCCTCAGGAGCATCCGTCATGTGCCTCCTCACTCATCCTACAGTAACATGTCACAATTATTCACACCTCTTAGCTGAGAATGTTAGCTAGTGTTCTTTGCGCTTATGCCTCCAGGAGCTTATGCCCAGGTAAGATCTTTTTTTGGGGTTTGAGGGGGGATTTACCATCATTTATTTAACATCTCTGTAAGCATAGTATGCAGTCCTATGCTGGGGAAAGTCCACACTCTGTTTTGTTTTCTAGACCCAAGTAAGATCTTAACTCTGATTTCTCTCCAGATTTTGGGTGACAGTTGTTCTGAAAACTCTGAATGATACAAGTAAAGACACTTTTCGGTGTGTTTGGTTTTAAAAACTGGTCTTTAGCATTTTTTTGGTTGTGACCCTGGCATTTTGAATGTTCTGTAACTTAGTTCTGTCAGATGCCACCTGAGGCAGATCCATGTTACCTTTTCCTGGTCTGAATTACATGAATTATATGTAGAGACTTTGTGTTTCTCTCATGTTATTCCATTCAGAGGTCTTTGAAGTCCACCCCTCTTGGTGACCACCACCCATCAAGGAATTAGATGTTTCTCAGTGGCATTTACAATTTTCCTGAATAAAAGGCAATCTATCAGAATATGAAAATATCCTGATACTCATCAAATTTTTCTCTCATGTTTGCCATCCATTGGTGATCATTTCTCAAATCGATCTTTTATATTCTGTATAAGATGTTGTCGTGCAACTCAGATGTTCCTGACACATATAGCCATCCATATTCGACTTAAGGGAGAACTTTCTCTCTACTATGTCTGTCTGGCTTTCTATTTTTAGCAAATATCAGTATAACTTAAACATTGATATAATTCAAAAGTTTTATATCCATTACATTTTAATTCTGATGATCACATTGTTCTATGTGTGTGTAGTAAAACAAAATAAAACAAAAAATTCCAATGAATCCTTAACTGAATCCTGTTATTTTCTGTGGCGGTGTTACAAGTGGTACTCAGTTTACATTGTTCATGTATTTGACATTTTCCTCTCAGGTTCCTTTTAGCACTTATTTTCTTCTACAGAAAGATATCCCAAGCATATTCTGTGCCACTTCTCATTTAGTCTTAGCATTGGATGCTTCTTCAGGGGATCAGGTTATGTTTACTGGCTCCCATCGTAAATCAAGAGCTGCATAGCTGATTGGTATGTGTCTTGTTTCAGGGATGCCTTCAGTTCAAGGCACCTGGAGTTTTGACTTTTGTTTTTCAGAACTGTGAAAGAGCAATTTCATCTTCTTATATTTTTAAGATACTCAGCTTCTGTTAATTTATTGCAGAAGGCACAGAAAGCTAATACAACAATACGCACTATACTTTCAACCTGCGAGAGAAGTGATGATTGCAGATTGACATTTTGAAAGTCAAACCAAATATATTTCCAGAGCATTCTTTATTGGCTTTCAAAATTCTGAGCTGAAATACTCAGTTCTTTTTCTACAAATTTTCCTCTAATATTTCATTAACTCAGATATCAGTTGATAAAAGCTCAGAATAGATGTAAACTCAAGTAGCTTTAAATTCACATATAGAGAATATTCCAGAGCTCTTTAGTCTCAGCTTATATTATAAGCTGTATTGTTGACACTTTCATAGTAGACCTTAAACCTTTTCCTTAGATACATAATCGTCTATCTACCAGAGAAGATATGGCAAGTTCTCTTTAGATAGAGGACAATCTCTGAAATAAAGTAATTTCTATTTTTTCCAAAATGGATTAATTTTATATACAATATAAAATGTGATTGATATACAAATTTATTTGCCGATGACACTGTTGCTTAATACAGACACTGAATTTTAAGGTAAAATACTATGAGTATTGACATCAATGAACCCAGCTCTCTAGGCAGCATTCCTAACAAATGTACAAAAAAAGCATCCCAATTAAACTAAATGAAAAGCACTGATGGCAATGATGTATAAATGTCAGAGCTATTAGAGTAGGGTAAAAAATCACGTAGAACACTGTAAGTGAGCCCTGCTGTTTCCTGGGACAGCACCACATATGGCTCTCAGTCTAAAAGCACCACAGCAGAAGGTGTTGGTTCATACCCCAGAACATTCTCCACAGATTAGAAAGGTGTGGTGAGGCAAGCATGAAAAGAATTCATTTTTTATTTATCTGTGAGTCAGACAAACCTACAGTGAAAAGGAAAATAATTTCCTGTAGAATTTCTTGAAGAAAAATTTTGTAGGACTCCACCTTATTAAGTATAGAATGTTTAAAACTAAATGAAAATATAAAACAAATGACATCTTTCGGTGATATATATGTGTATGTATATATATGTATATATATATTATACTCTTTTGAGGACAAGCATATCTTGTACAGAATTTTATTACAATATAGATAACAAAGGTGAGGTACTGATTGATGCTAAATATATGCCAATCATATGAATAAGTTGATATTTCCGTACCTAATTGACAAAACGAAAATTATAACTGATAGCTTTGAAATTTTTGACAAAAACTTTGCACTATTATGATACACAAATAAATCATGTCTGTCCAATAGGAAGTCTTCATGAGGTTTTTAACAAGTGTTTTATCACTATTGCTAAATGTTGTTCATACTTTAATACTATGTTGTGTCATGCACAATTTGTAGCATTCATGCAAAAATGGATAGACTAGTAATTATGTCATTTTCAGGCTGAGAAGTGTTAATATAATGCATGTTATTTTTATTTTATTTAGGACTTTAACAAATTTGTTTATTTCTTATAAATTTACATACTGGACATCTTTCAGAAGACCTACTGAATAATAAGTTTGTTTAACCACTATAAATGTACCAAGATTCTTACAGCATCAATATTCCCATTATTCATGTTAACAGAAACAAAATATCTGTACTCATTATAAGTAGTCTATTACACTTAAGACATTTCCTCACACTTCTTATCTCTCACACAAAATATGTCTGTGCACCTCATGTGTGTGTTTGAGGCAGGAATATAAGTTTTACAATGAGAATTAACATTTAAATAAGAAGTGCATTTTGCTTTTGCCAATTATATCTTCAGAAGCATTGCTGTTTATGGGGGGTGTTGTATTTGATGAGAATCCCATTTTATCCCTAATTCTACACTAATCTTTTATAAGAGGTTAACATTAAATAATATAGAGATGATTATGTATGGTTAGCTAAAAATGCAGCAAAACACTCCAACATTAATTCACTACATTATAAATTATAATCTTAGCCCCTAATAGAATTAACTGAAGCCCTAGCAACAGAACATAATTTATTACATAATCCTGTAAATCTATAAAAAGGTTAATGAGAAGATATGTACTACATTTCAATCATGAATGTGAATGCTGTTTATATTCACTAAAACTTTGATGTTGTTATCTTCATGCAAAGTGGAGAGGCAAGCAGAAAACAGATTATTTCAGTGAGTGGGAAAATAAGAAGATGAATCCAAAGTGTGCAATATTCTTTAGAACTGTCTACTCAATTGATATGAGTAAAAATATAGGTAAAATTGTTTGACTTGAATATAGTCATCCATTATCAGAAAAGTGCTTATATAGCACAACCTCTTGTGTGTACCATAATATGCAGGAGACAAAAAGAAACTTTTTTGTATTCTCTATTTTCTCATCTGAGTCAATGTCATATAAAATTTCCTCCTATGCAGGTGTCAAAGAGTAAATTTGGAGACCCGTTTGAAGTCAATAATTTTCTGTAAGTGATTATAAAAAAAAGGTTTAGAAGTTTAGGGACATCTAACATTTACTGAATTACTCCTTTGCCAGTTTTCATGGTTATATGTATAAATGTGAGTTTTAGACCTGTGAGAGTTAGGTATGATTTCTATGGGAGGTAAGGAAATGAAGCCCGAAGTTAAAGTTATCCAAAGTTACAGATCTAGAGATATAATCACAGACACGGCCACTCCCAATCCAATTCTTTCTGCTGCAAGAGTGTCTTTGATTTGGTGCTGCAGTTGGAAGGTTTTCTAAGGCATCCAAAGCCACCTCTGTGCTTGGGGCAGTTGGGGTAGCTGGACCCTTGATCTCTGGCTCACAAAAGTATTATTTTCTACTTGATGTGCAAACAGAACTTTTTATTTTTTAAAAAGACTAAATACAATAGAAGGTAAAGCTTCAAGAGGGGACCCAATTTTAAAGTGTTTCCTTCCTACTTTTAGTATGGCCACACACTTCTTTGGATAGGTGAAGCTAATTTTTTTATTTTAACTTTCTATCGCCCCTGTCCACTACCATGCCACTCTCTATAACCTAACCTCAGAGGTTCCATTTTCCTGTTAGTGATGTTCACGGATGCTGATGTGCTATATTCTTATGCCAGCACTCTTACATTCTAGAGCAAAACTGGGTACACAGAACTGTAATAAGCAGCAATTCCAGAGAAGTATAAAGGTTTTTTCCCACATTTTCCAGACCTTCAACTTTTCATCAGAAGTGTTTAATAGCAGGGTTCCTGTGACTACAAAGTTGTTTTGGGTTTCTTCAGCATCCTCTATTTATTTTATTATAAATATGGATAGAAATGCATTTGTGTGTTTTACCATCTCTATGGACTACTTGCATGTATACAAGTAGTATCTATACATATTTAGTATCTATACATATTTACTTTAATGTATATAGAAGAGAATCTGATAGAGGACTGAGAATGTAGCTCAGTGGTAGAGTCCTTGTCTAGCATGCACAAGACCCTGTCCTCAGCAATACAAATAAGGGAGAGAGAGGGGAGGGGAGGGAGAGAACAAAGGAGAAAGGGAGAAGTGGGAGAGAAGCTGATAGAAATGCGAGAATGCTAGAAATGCTATAGACTTTGAAATCAGAAGAAATGGATTTGAATCCCAAATCCATCTTTTAACTGCAATTTTGTTGTATCTCTCTATGGTCAGTTTCATCATTTTACAAAATATTCACACAGTCCAAAATTGTCTTACTTCCCCAGAAATCTGTCACTTGTCATGGTAGCATTCAGTGGTGTTCTTTTTTTTTTTTTTCCAGTGGTGTTTTTGACCTCCACAGTCCATTCGCTATATCTGCTATTTTGAGGACGTGCTAATAAAGATGTCTTTTCCCCAGGCTACTCACCACTTAAATAAATTGGACAGGGTATTTTGGAGAAATTAAAGTTTTAATATCCAGATCCATATTTTAGATAAAAGTCTCACTACCTAAATAACTTTGAGAAATCAATCATTTAGTGTTTCAGTGCCCAAAATATAATTTTAGTGTTCTACATCTTTTAAAGTAATTGTGATAGTAAATTGAAGCAATTTGTATGAATTACAATAGCAATAGAAATTTCATAATTGCTTCAGATAAATAATGTATAATCTGATTTATATATGAAATCTAAAAACTCAAACGTGAAGCAAAAATTACAATTGTGGTTTCCAGATCTATAGTAAAGGCTGGAGGTGGAGATGGTGGCATGTCAGTCAAATGATGTTTGGTTTTAAGATGCATACAATCTCATCTGAAGATACTATCAACAGCATGGTGACTATTGTTAATAGTGTTGTATTGCATAGTTGAAATTTGCTGAGCAAATCTTAAATATTCTCAACACGAATATATATTCATAAACACACACAAATGATAACAGTGTTGTGAAAGATGTGTTAATCTGACTTTGATAACAATTACACAACATATATGTGTACCAAATCATAACACTTTGCACATTTAAAAAAGTAACATATTTATAATTAGACCAGGAGTAAAACACAGATACAGTTTTAAAAACTCTATATACTTACCTGTATATGTGAACATTTGTGCAATTATAGAAGGGGTGTGCACATTTGAAGTTGACTTTTGGTATACAGGGTACACACAAACAAAACAAGAGTAAAGTACTGAATCTTAAGTTCACTTCTTCTGTCACACCACATATCTTATTGAAGGGTGTGACAGGTTTACTAAGTAGTATGTTTTTAAAGCTGAGTGTAATCATATTAATCTTGGCAACTCAACATATGAAATCACCATGAAATTTTATGTTGGAAAGTGGTTTAAGCATGCCATTAGAAATTGTCTCTGTGTAATTAGACTGACTCAAGGAACATAGCTATTGTGTTAGCATTAAGAACGTAAGTAGAAAAAGCCCTGATACTGTTGTTACCACTTATCATCTCAAAGACTTTTACAAAACTTCTTAATCTTCATTACAATATCTAACATTCTTCTGCTTGGATATCATTGACAGTTTTGGCCTTGATATGGGTGATAAATGTGTTTTATGAGTCTAAAGTAAATACTAATAAAAATACTCTTGCCTAAGTACCACCATCTGAAATAGCATTACAACCATTGTCAACAACTTGGCACAAGTTCTCTAAACACACACCTTTTAATCCATCATCAAGTACTGTGAGCTCCACCTTCAAAATGTGTCCAGAATCTAATTCTGAAACCCTCCTTGGCTGCTGCTTGCTGAAACCTTGCTTATCTCTGTTGCTGTAATAACCTATTAATTGATCACCTGTTGCCAATGTCACTATTTCACTGAGAAAATTCATCACCTACCACAGAACCAGAATGATACATTTGAAATGTAACTTTGATCATACCTCTCCTCTACTCCAACTCTCCATGGTGGGCTCTTTCATCCTGGTCTCTAGAGTCTTCAGAGGACTCACAGGATTAGCAAGTTCAGATCCCTCTTCCTGCCTCTTCAACATGAATCTGTCTCCATTTCTCTTTTTGTCTCTCTTTATATGCTTCTCTCTCACTTATTGTCTGTGTGCGTCTCTCTCCTTCCTCCCTCATTTTGATCCAGTCACTCAGTTCTGTGAATTTTAAATACTGTTTTCTCTGCTTGTATGCTTTTTCTGGAATCTGCATATGAATGCAGATTGGGGAATTTGAAATCTTAATATCCAGATCCATAACTTAGATAAAAATCTTACTCCCTAAGTAGTGAAGACCTTTCTTAATTTTCTACCTCCATTTTCTCCTTCCCATCCCAGATCCTTTTTATACTGAATTATGTTTTCTTTATTGAGCTTGATAGCATCTGTCAACACACACAAACACGTATACGCTTGTTTGTACAGATATGTATGGATATGTATACATTTATGCCAAAGAGTTATAAAATTTATATGTATTCTGCTGTTCTTCATTTTCTTTAATTTTCACAGTACTGTGGTGAATGATTAGCCTGCAAAAGCCAATGCTCAGATCAAAAGAAGGAAAATTTGGTGAAATATGTGTTCAAAAACAGTCACTTTCCCCATTAGACTGGATGAAGGTCATCCAAGCACAAGAGAAAATTAATAAAAGAATGAAAATTGGAACGTAAATGAAAGTCGGTATTGGTGAGGTGGACCCTTGTGCCCTGCCATCCCTGGGAGTCAGGGCTGACATGGAAAAGGTTAAAACCCGGTTTATTCAGAGGATCTACAAATGTTGAAGATCTCCTTCAAGTCAATGAGGCAAAAGAGTAAATAAGTATTCTTACATGGGAGCTGAAGTGGGAAAGCAAGAGTCATACTAAGGTAGAATTTATAGAATAAAGATGGAACCACAATGTCCTGACCACATTTTCCTGAACTGTCAGGAAAAAAACTTAAGATAACAAACAGAAAGGGCCTCCAAATAAGTTATAAACAGTATAATAGAAAAACAATAATAAAGTGGTACAATCTATGCACAACTAACCTTGATGGTGTCAGGTGTAGACATAAACTTCTCAAATCCATTTAAATGTAGAGAATAAATGTGCATTCTGGAATTATACTTCGGAGTTTGTCAATGTGTAGTAAAGATAGGAAAGGGGATTCAAAATAATTAAACACACTTTACAAAATGGTAATTTGATAATGATAAAATTAGACATTAAAATAGATTCTCAACCTTCACAGAACATCCTTAACAAGAAATGTTAACTGCTGCTTACTTTGGCCATCATTTCTAAGTTCAGAGAAAGACTGTTGTGGCTTAAGATCGTGAACTCATCAAGAAGCTAGAAGCACAGTCATGTTCCCCTTATGGTACAGCCCCATCAGCCACCACCCAAAAGATAAAGAAATAATTTCCAGTTGATGCAAGAAATAAAAGAATAACTCATACCTTTGGACTTGCTGAACTCTATCTCCTGAATGAGATCTCTATTATTTCATTCAGTCAAGGCTTTCATGTGTGTTCATAGATTCCTCTTTATTCTCATTGAATTGCAAATAACTTCTATGGCGAATTTTGAGTCACTTGTTGTCTCACCTCTGTGATCCACTCATGCTCAGTTTCATCAGATTGTTATTTTCCCCAGCCAAGCTGAGAACCAAGACACTTTCATCATCAGAAACCCAATACTCAAGGAATCATTGACTTCTGTATTTACTTAGGCATCATAGGTACTCAAAAGCATGTTCTATTCCCTTGATTCCATCACACTTGGTCCACCAAACCCACAGCTCTGTACCAATTCAAACTGTTGTGACAAATGTGTTTGAATCTTCATGGTCTATGTTGCTGAATGTTCCTGAAGAAAATTACAGGACTGGCAAATGGACACCACTTGTCATTTTATTCTGCCTGACTGATAGACCACTACACATCACCTGCCACACCTACTGTGTATTTAGAGGGAGCTTGGTCCTCCACACTCTACAATGCCTACTTCAGAGATTTCCTAATTCACTGTACTCCCCTCCCCATCAAATGCCTTCTTCCATATATTGCATGGACCATATTTTTGCTAATATTTCTTAATATTATCAGAAATTCAAATTTAACTAGGTATCCTGTATTTTTATTTGCCAGATCTGACAACAGTCCCACTGCTCCTTAAAATGTCAACATCCCCTGACTCAATAAAAACATATTGTCAATCTGTGGAAATCCTATTTCCATGTGCCCACTTCCATTGGATACATACCCTAATATCCTTCTTGTTATTTCTATAGAAAAGAAAAAAGTGCAGATTTTTTTGATTAAAAGTAATCTCTTACTATGAAATTAAGACCTACATGTTTTTTCTGATTCCCTCCTTTATACATTGAAACATGGCACATTTGATTTATGTCTTTTATCATAAATAAATCCCATCCAAAATAGATCTTAGGCAATTGACATTCTTTTTCAATTCTCAGTTGACTTTAGCAGCCAAAAGTGTCAGAATCCCCACGGATGGGCACAAGCTTTCCCCAGTCCTACATCCCTCTCCTTGCTTATGATTTATTTCTCTATGTACTTTGTGCATTCTTTTGGTGTTTCTCTTCAGGGATGGGAACCCACCTTGGTGATTTCAATTTTCCCCGAGTTTTGTAGCCAGCAATATGCTGATGACTGAAAACATTGTATTACAGCTTATTCAGGTCTCCTGAGTTCCAATTTGTTGATTCATCAGGCAAGTGTGTAGAAATGCTTCACAAATAATGTAAAATTAAGATTTTTGAATTAGGATATTTTAACTTTCCTCCAGAGATGTTTCTTAAGTAATACCCCATGTAGACACTTTCACACAGGATGTAGTCAACATTGATCCTTTCTTCTTATACTCAATGTGTCAATAACCCACATGTTCCCATACTGGGGGCTGGAGGAGTTGTGAGTGAGTAAAATGCTTCCCACAGATTCTTCACTTTTCCCTTTCTTTGACTTTTCTGGGTGATTTCTTCTCATTAAAATTGCAGTTCAAATATGAAGTCCTTAGTCAGCCTTCCCAATTTTACCTGAAATGTTCTGCTCCTACTTTTCTCTGCTCATATACTTATCATATTCCCACCATGTTGCCTCTCTAAGTTTTGTCTTTTTCCTCCATAAAAATAATTTAATAGTGATTATAATTGCTATGATCTATGAAAATAATGCCATTAAGCTAATATATTATATAAATTCCATTAAATAATAGGTTAAATAATCAGTTAGATCTTAAATAAGGTAACTCAATAAACTGAAGTGTTATTTAAAAAGACCTAAGGAGAAAAGAAAGCATTAATTAAAATGATAATTCATCATAATTCTGATATTTTAATTAAACTTGTTGGGGCTTTATTTGATTTTATGTGGAAATTATTTGTCCAGAAGTCATTGTTTCCCTTCCAAGGCACTTTAGATTTGTTTTGAAAAACCCTGCATAAATTTATTGCCTTGTGATTATATCAGTTACTATCACCACTGTAATTATTTACGGCTTATTAATCAATACTAAACAGTTAAAAAATTTACTAGCTTATTTCTCATTACCTTATCTTTTGCATAAGAAAAAGAAAGCCATTTTCTTTTATATTAACAACACATTCTGGAAGAAACTTGGGTTTAATTTCCCATCTCGCGACTTCATCAAACTCCAGGATAATAAAAGTGGGAAAATTGAATACATTTCATTTTGCTCCTATAAATAAATTAAAAATTACTTTAAGATAAAATGTTTTATTTATTACAGTACTTCCTCTTGTATTGTTTGAGTTTTTTATTCGCTCTCTTTCTCCTTTAGAACGTTCTCTCCTGATTCACCACTGTCATACACACTGTGAGACACCTTGCTTCTCTCAGCAGAGTGAGGACTACCTGGGAAACAGCAATGTTAGCACTGATTGACAGTGACTGACCTCAAGAGCTAAATTATATAATGCCATTTGAATTGTAAAGGACTGTGGTGGGCAGTGGTTCATATTTAATACAGAAGGAACATTATGATGCATTTTCCAACCTCCTTAAAGACAAGTAGTTGGATTTTTGTGAGACTCTGAAATCTGTGACAGGTGCTTTCACTCTACACAGAAACAGCATTTGATTTCAAACAATGGGATCCTTGGATTCAGTTGGACATAAAAGCATATCGTTTCTTTATATTTAATTCAAATCATCAATCCACTTGTTCTGCTTTCTAGAATAATGAGAACTGCTTTTCATAGTATATCAATTGCACCAAGTACAAGTGGACTGTCACAAAAAGCACTTTGATTGTGATACTTGCAATTGAATATTGCCCTTTCCTGCAACTCAAGTCTAAACCTTGTGCAAATGTTCATATCCTTCTTTGGCCTAGAAATGTAGTCATTATCCTGCTAGTAGAGTCTGATTTCTTCCAAGAAAGATACAAGCCATATTTTATATTTTATGCAACGTATCTCTTTACACTGCTTTATTAAACAGACTGTTAGGGTACTAATTTTAAATTTACATATTTTTCCAGGTAACGTTATGAACCAGAAAATGTGCAAAAAATATAAAGACATGACGAAGCCCTGGTCCAATGAACCTTACCATCTTATAAGATGGTCCTTTGGCCGAAAATAAAGCCATATATAGTAAATACCAAATGACACCTGTGCCAATGGAACACAACCCTCCATATAGTCATAAATGTACTATTTCAGCAGTATGTGCTTTGAAGAAGTTGAATTTATGAAAATGACTGTCCTATCACAGGAATCTGGGACTTAACTCAATGTTTTTGATAAATAACTCTGCCATCATATAACTCAATTTTGTGTTCTATTTAATATCTTCATAACAGAGATTGCATCACCCCTACATATCAAATTTGTGAGCTCGTAGTCTATGATTGCTGTTGCATTGCTAGTCCTTCATGGAAATAAAGACTTTTATGATAGTATGGGCCCACTTATTGGAGGAGTGTCAATAGCAATTGGTTGGATTTGTCATGAAAAAATACAATTATCATTTTTCCAGCTGTCTGTCTGCAGTTAAAGTTACTTTATTAAACACCAAAACCAAATATAATTAAGCTCACTCCTTAGATTAAGTTAGGTTTTTGTTGTTGTTGTTGTTTCCCAAATTCTTTGGAAGAAAATTAAATGACTGGTTTGTTATTCTATTCAAAACAGAAAAGTTCTCTGTGTAAGAGAACTGATCTTGAATCAAACCAATGGCTTGAAAGAATTAAAAAAAAATGGGGAAGTGGATTCTTAACAGTTTCCAAAGTAAAAGAAAATTCTTAAGTCTTTGTGAAAAATATAAGCCTTTCTTTACAGAAGATGGAATATCTTAAGATCTAATGAGGAAAGGTCCACAGGCCCAATGCAAAGGAAAGTATATGTATAGCATGAAAAGTTGCTGTGGTTTACACAGCAACAGGGTGATTTTTAAGTGACAGATTTTTTTTTGCAATGTCCTTCCACAGATAAATGAAGCAAGATGCTCACTTTTTAATAAAATCTTGTGGAAAATTTTGTAAACAAAGAGAAAATCTTCCTGAAATAGGAAAGCCTTAATGAAAAATACATGCACAATTATAATTTATCTGAGGTGCTTTACATGTAGAAAATCAACTCCTTGTTATCTTGCAGTAATAAATCAAGAGTAAACTAACACAAAAATTCTATTTGCTTGAATTCTGAATTTGAATAATTGGAAGGCAGCAACTCTGCCCATGTAAACTGTGAAGGACTTACACAAATGCAGCAAGTGAGGCCTGAGTTTTCAGTTTCTCCATTAAATAAGAAATATTGAGTTTCTAGCACTTCAAATACTCTGTTCTTTTCCTGCAAGTATGTGCCATGGAGCTGAGGACATTCCAACTGCAAGGCTGTACCAATGAGTCGATTACTGCTGATGTTTTTGCAAGAGATGTACCAGTGTTTTTCCACAGTGTGACCAGCTTCTACTGTCTATTTTACTTACGTTGCCTACTTTATTCTTCTTCTGACATTTATATACAAACTGCTGCCTTCCTATGTCCTTTACTTCATCAAGCAGTTCTCCCTTCATTCTGAAGTGGACTATTAAACATGTAGAAATGGACATTCCATGTACAGTTGTGGATGCATACACAGTTGTGTGTGTAGAAGTTAAAAGATTGTATTCTTGTAAAAACTGTATGCCACACCAACTATGAATAATAATAAAATATTTATCACCTTTATTGCAAATTCCATATACCAAAAGATTTTCACAATATGCTATTTTCTCAGTTTTGCCAAACTCTTACATCTTGAATTCATAGCCAATGCAAGAGTTGTAAATCAGCCATGATTGACATTTTGTGGTACTTACAAAGTAATGGGACATATAATTCATGTTTAAGATTAATCAACCTGATTTGCTTTTATCTACATCACCTTCAATAAGACTAGACAATCTTGCAAAGCAAAAATCAAGCCCCAGTTTGTTGTGTTTGGCAATTCCTGTTGAATAAATTCTTGACAAGTTGATTCCTCCAGTTTGATACCACTGAGCACAGAATTGGGAAGAGGGGAAAAATAAACAGCACATCATTTCCATTAAGAAAAATACACGTTAATAACTCCAGTCACCAAAATAACAGAAAAGTGTAGTAAAATGATTAGGAAAAACATGCTTTAAACATATGTACCTTTGTTTTGGTTGAATAATTGTAATTTTACTTCTATAACTTCACCTTTAACAATACCAGCATATAACAAGCAGCTTTACAAAATTGTTGATGAATCTGTGGGTTTCTGCAAGTCACCGGGAGTTCCAGCACAGCCATTGTCAAGAATGGTATACCACACATTCTGTTCCAAGACTGAAATGTAGTTTAGATTCAAAAGTTTACATTCTTTACCAATAGTTATTCCTAATTCAAAGTTGTGGTCCTTCCTCATTCTCAGTTTCTCACTGCTCTGTTAACTTGAATCAGGTGTATCTCTAAATTCTCTGAAGTATGAAAATGCCTCAAGTCCTGTCTTCTCTCAGGACTGACTCACCTTGCAGCAGGGAAAACAACTGAGATTTGGTCATATGCATAAATAGACTTGAATTTCTTCTCTTTCATTACAGCTCTGGGCCCTCGGATGAGATACTGAAGGTCTTTAAGCCCTCTTCCACATATATATGATGGAGGTAATCATAGCAAGGGCACAGAACTTTGGTGAGAACTAATGTAGTGCCAAAAACATGCTCACAGAAATTGTGTTACAAAGCAACTTCTAGTGAGGAGGAATTAAGCTAAATTCTAATGACAATGGTCATGACTTCTTTTTCCCTTTTTTCCTGTAGCGCAAAGTTTTGTTAAGACAGAAAAACAGATCCAGGAAGCTTCTTGGAACCTTTTCAGCCAGCCTAAAAGCTACATTTCAGTCACTGACTGAAGTGTGTTTATGTATTTAATCACTATGCTCTTAGTTTAATGATGCTTTTTCTTCTACATCTAGTCACATAGTTGATATTTTTCTGCATATCTCTGGACTATGGCTTCCACACAGCTGTTTTCCTTGGTATTCTGTTCCAATAGCACAAGGGTTTGTGCCTTTGTAAGTCTGCTTATGTGCTCGTTCTTGATGTGGCATCAGCCACTGTTTGTGCATACTGGTGTGTGGTGCTGATGCTCTCTAATGTCTCCAGGGAGGAGCTTCTCTGTCCATGGGGTCATTATGCTGTCTTTTCCATCATTTCTCTGTGGCTCCTGTCTTTTGATAACGTTCTCAACCCTGCCATTTCAGCCCTGATAATCCTGAGATTTGGTCATTTGTACAAGACAGGTAACAACAAAACACTGGAACAGAGAATAGAAAAGTTAAGTTCTAGTTCCAATGCTGACAATGATGAGCTGTGTGACTTTGGAGAAATCAATAAACTGCTCACAGCCACAGCTCCTTCAATTGAAAACTAGTCATGCAATTTTTCTCGGGTCCTTCCAAATGTAATGTTCAGTGACTCCAGGATTCTCATTTCACTTTTGCTCTCAGCAATGGTGGGAAGCTGGAAATGGGCTCATCCAACCTTCTCCTTAGGCAACCTTCATTGCTGAAAACAGCCTCAGTTGTCTGGTTCAGTGCTGCCCATGGGCTCATGGGCAGGTTGGGAAATGCAACGCTAAAGAATTTGAGGAAGGGAATAAGCACTTTTTTCAAATCTCAGAATATGAACTTTTTTTACTGGTACAATAAATTTTCATTTTTCCAAAACAGCAAAAAGCTGCTACTCTGTTACTTATGCTTCATGTGTAGAAAGTTAGGCAGGGATTTGTTGACAACAAATGAGGAAGTGAGGAAGAATTAGGTAAAATAATAATGATAGTGATAACAAATTGGATACAATAAAATTAATTTCACAAAGTAAATATTGAATTGTCTCCTGAAATCTAAAAGAACACTAGTTGAAGTAAGCTGGCGAACTAATGACATTTGGCCACCAATATCCTTCTTCAGAAGGTATTTATTTGACATGACATTCATCTAAGTCTTTCCTACTTATTTTACTGATATGAGGGTTAGGACCTAATTTCAACTGCTGTCCAATAATCTGGGGATATGAATTAACTACAAATCTTTAGTGAGTGTGCTTTACACTTTTGAAAGCATAACTAGCTATCCCTTCTATCTGGAACATTTTCTATTTTATGATCCCATTGAAATTTATCATTCAATCATTATTGTACGTATTACACCACTACTTCCAAAAGGCTTTTTTAAGGGATTTTTATCCTTTCAAGCTACCCATTGCTTTGATTTCTCTGTATTATAAAGGTCATTCAATTGCCTTTCTCACTATATTCTAATCCCAACAGGAGCAGGCAACATTCATGTTTAGTACAGCATTGCATCTCCAGTAAGCTTGGTAGACTAAGCAAAGGGAAATACAGGATGTCCATGCAAATGTGAATTTCAGTGAGCAGAGCTGTTCTTAGTATATTCATGCCCCATGAAATACTTAGTGTATACACTGAAATATTTTTATCTGTAACTCAAATTTAACTGAACATTCTATATTTGATTAGACAGCCCTAATCTCCATCCTCTTGAATAAGCCTGCCACAAACTAATTGTTCAAAATACATTCAGTGGCACAAAGTAGTAACAGATAGCATTTTACTCTGTGAATTCAGAAAGGTCATAGTAATAGTTAATACATTTATTTTGGGGCGTTAGCAGTGAATAGTCTTTATTTTGTTTGACAGTATAGTCATTTCAAGACTGTTCAAATTATGAGCTTGTGTACATGTCACATAGTTGAGGAATTAAGAATAAAAAGTTAATAAGAAGTTAAAGAAGGTAGTGCTAAAGAATTCAAAAATATTTCCCTCTTCTCCCAGATCAGAAATCTGGCCTGTCTAGATTTGCTGAAGAAAGCTCTCTTCAGGTTTTCATTTCATGCATCCATTCACTGAGGTTTCCCCTGTAGAACAGCTGTGGTCAGAAGCACTTGAATTGTGTACATAGGAGAGAACATGGCTCCAGACTTGGAGAAAGGCTATAAGAGTAGAGCATGACCTAATTTCTACTCCGTCACTTTGATGCACTACTACTATAATTCCATATAGTCATTCCTTGATTTTTCCTCAATTGTGAAAGTCAATATGAGATGCTTTTTTTAAATTCTATATTTGTAACATTAATTTTATTTTTTAATGTTAGGATTTGAAAAATACTCTAGAAGAGTATGTCAATAAAAATGTGAAAAAAAAAATCAACATAGTGGATTACCTTTATCCTTTTTATCCATCTACAAGATGAGTAAAAATACTAAAAAGTAATTGATGAGAGGAATACTCAAATTGTAGCAAGTCCCAAAGATTCATTTCATCTGTTCAAGTTCACACACATTGCATTGTTGGCTTATTTGTTTCCACTCAAGATCAGCACTCAGATCGATAAAGAAGTCCATGGCTAAATTTTTACGAGGCAGGCAAGATGGAGTAGGAAAGAAATCTTAAGGTGTTCCCCTCCACAGAAGCAATGAGGAAACCATGGGGAGGGGTCATTATTTTCAGTTCTTTGGAAAATACAAAAGAGTGCCAAAGGAAATGGGAAGACTCAAATTACTAAAATCAGGACAGATGCAACGCACTCATGCTTTCTTTTGGCCATAAAAATGATTTTAAGAGAACACTATGAACAACTTTTGTTAGCAAATTTTATAAAATAAATGAAGTAGACAAGTCCTAGAAAAAAAACTTCAAAAATTGAAGAAATAGAAATTTTGAATTGGTTAGTAATAAAAATTTTTCAACAACTAGAAAATTCAGGACGAATTTCTTCATTAATGAAAAGAACCCAACCTTTAAAGTGACATTGACCTTTCTCAAGATATTCCAAAATGTACAAGCATTTTCTAAGTCATTCCATGAGACCAGTATTACTGATACTGAAAACATATACAAACACCACAAGATAAGAAAACTACAAGCTAACATCCATTACAAATACACATGCATAAATTTTCAAAAATACTACTAAGTCCAATCCAAAAGCACGAGCATTTTCCAGAGCATATTAAAAGAATTACATACCATGACCACGTGAAATTTTTCATAATAATACAAGGTTGACTAGACATGAATGAATCGACTAATGTAATATGTAGGATGAGAAAACACATGATACAGAAAAATTATTCACAAAAAAATCTGACTTTTCATGATAAAAGCATGAAGTCAGGTAGGATTAAAAGGAGCTTCCTCAACTTAGTTACTATGAAAAAACAACAGTTTGTGTCATACTTAACAGTATAATACTGAGAAGTTTTTTTCTTAAGAGCAACATAAAGACATCCTTTCTCAACACATCTTTACACAATTGTGCTGACAGTTTTATTAGGCCAAATTCTTAGGAGAAAGAAATTTTAAAGAGGCATCTAATGTAAAAGAATTGAAACTATTGTAAGATATGATTTTAAATATATGAGTACTCGGGGACTTTAACGTTACAACTGAAAAATAAGAGATAGCAATAAATATGCCCTTAGAAGTTCATGACTTGTGCATTAAAAATTGTAAAATGTTGTTGAAAGAAATTGAAGGCCTAATAATACTATATTTATGCATGGAAATATCACAATGAACACCTCCCATTGTGTAATTATCATGTGCTAATAAAATACACTTAAAACAGAAATTAAAGTCCTAAATAAATCTTATGTTCAGTAGTTGCAAGTCTTCATTGTGTTATAATGAGCCCAATCCCCAAAATATTTTATGAATTCATTGCAAACTATAAAATTCCAATCAAAATTTTTGCAGCAATTGACAAGCTAATCCTAGAATTCACATGAAAATTCAAGGGACAGTGAAACTCAAAAAAAAATTTTGAAAAATAAAAATGAAATTGGAAGAGTCACACTTCCTGATTTCAAAATATTCCACAAAGCTATAGTAACCAGACCATGGGATAAGAATGAGACAAAGAGGTCAATGTATGAGAGTTGGGGTTGTAGAAATTAACTCACGTTTATGGTCAATTGTCTTTCAGTTAGGGTTCCAAGACTATTCAATGAGGTAAGAAAAGACTTTTCACCAAATTGTGCTGTGACAACTCTAGGTCCACATGCAAAGAATGAATTGCAACCCTACATCACATGAAAAGCTCAAATCAAAATGGATCAAAAACCTAAATTAAGTGGTAAAATCAGGAAACTCTTAGAAGTAAATGTAAGCATACAACGTTGTGACTTCGAATTAGGCAATAATTTCTTTAATAAGACACCAAAGCTCAAGCAACAACAAAAATAGATAAACTAGATCACCAAATTAAAATAAGGAAAATCTTTTTGTGCTCAAAGGACACCAAGATGTAAAAGGTAGGTTCTAGAAATAGTAGAGAAATGATATTCTCACTTTTGGCCTTTGTCCCATTCTATCTACCAAACCCTTTGGATGCCATATCTGAGGAACTAAAAAGGAAATTCAAAGGACAATTTAGATCAATTTAGATTTAAAATATAGTAGTAGGGTGAAATCACAAAGCAATGTGTCTCTGGCTATGGAAAAAGACTAGAGCAAACAGAGCCACAATGGAAGGAGAGGCAGAGGACTTTCAGACCTGGAATGAGTTAGAGTTTAGCATAGCAAAACTCCAAAACCATGAATTCAATACCCAAAACCTCCCTGAACCCTGGTCAGGACAAGAAAAAAAAATTTGTAATTGAAAGAATGATGAGTAATTAGCAGGATGACTTCCAGGAATACATACTGACCTTATTTCCTTCTAAAACAATAATTAGGGATGAGACCAGTGTTTCCAGGTCACTAACCGAGGCAGTGAACCTATGATTCTGTGAAGGTAGAATAGGGAAAGTGGGGTATTTATAGATTTTGAATATGATAATTACCTGAGCCAGATATATACTGTTCTTACAACTCCTACCTTATTATCTAACCCTAATAGAGAGTGCCTGACCAATATAGAACCAGCTAAGACTAGATGTTGTATCCACAGTAGAACTATGGCCTAGCAACCATGGAGAAAAGCATTCTAATTGCAACTCCTTGTTGTATGTTCACAGGCTTGTGAGACATTGAAAACTGACTAGGCACAAGTTCCAGTTGACTGTCAGATTAGTGATAGAACTCCCTCATATGGAGACAAGGACTGTGACTGCAGCTTACATTTTGTGAGTTAGACTTAATCATTTGTCATATTCATGCTTAAAAATACCATTTAAAAGGGAACATCGATGAAATTGAGGAGTTGATCGAGCATGCAGTCAACAAATGATCACAGTTACCTGTGGGTCCACCACAGAACGGAACCTGCAGCCAACCTCAAGTGCAAGCATGGCCCAAAATATAATAACTCATTCAAGAAGAAATGGAACCAGAGATACAGAATAGCTTGGTGATTCTTGCTACCAAGTCCACAGTTTGGTCCACATTCAGCAGGCCATAGATCCCATGTGAGTGTGTGATATTGACCACATTGGGTCATTAGTCCTCTGTCAAGGATTCCAGTGGTACCTCACTGCCGTGGTCATATGTGCTAGATATGGGACTGCTATTCCACTACAGAGTCCCTGTTGTGGGTTTATTAAAAGAGCACTGCCATGACTTCAACTATCTTGCATGATTCTAAATTGACCAAGGCACAACACAGGCTACACAGAAATGGCATAAAACCATCCTCTTCTTAGCCCTAGCACCCCCAGGAGAAAACTCAGGGTTTCTAATGGCCCAGCAGGTGCTTCCATAGAAAAGGATCCTTAGGAAACACTTCATGTGAGGTCAGTATGATTTCCTTAAATTCTGAGAGTGCATCTGAACATCAAGACTGGTGACAACTTCCAAAATAGAAGCATCTGTGTTTGTAGGCTTGCCGGAGAAAGATTCGGTTGTAAAATGAAAATAGATAATAGGATAAAGTATTTGAGAAGCATGTGATTTTGGTTTCCTATGGATTTCTGATGTTCTACAATGAAATCTCATTGCTGTTCAGGGAGCACCGTAAGGAGATATGAAATTCATAAGAGGGAAGCTCCACCAGTTTGTCCAAGTGATTGCTGAGCTAAAAAAGGAACAATCTGAGCTGATGCATTTGGAACAGAGTAACATGAAACGAAATCAGAATTTCCCCTCTCTGGGACCACCCTCAGCAATGAAGAATCAATGCGGTGGCAAGGTCTGTCTCAAGTGATTTAATTTTGGAATTGACATCAGGGACTCGGAAATGGAAAACTGCTGGAACTGCTCGTATCCCACGAGATAACATCTGGTGAACCTTAGTGGAGGATCTCTGTGTGAGGTGCTGTCCCTTCCCCCAGTCTTCCCTGCTCCAGTGACAATGACTTCACAGTCTCTACATTGGCTGTGCTGACTTACAGCCCAGAGCTTGACCAGGACCCCAGACATGACATCTTTCACATTTCAAGTTCAAGAAATTTATTACTTTCATGAATTTCGTTTCTAGAATTTTTTTTTCCTTTTGGCTGTACTAGGGCTTGAACTCAGGACCTCGCACCTGCTACTCAGGCACTCTACCACTTGAGTCATGCCTCCAGCACTTTTTATATTGGTTATTTTAAAGATAGGCTCTCACTTTTTTCTGCAGGCATGCTAGGACTGCAATTCTATCTGTGCTTCCCCACACAGCTGTGATGGCAGACATACACCACTGCACTCAGGCACTGGTTGAGATGGGGTTCTTATGAACTTTTTGCTTAGGCCAGCCTCAAGTCATAATCTTTTGGAGCTCTGCCTCTCAAGAAGCTAGGATTGCAGGCTTGAACCACTATTCCTGTTCTTTTAGAAGTGTTTTAATCAAGAAAGTAGGCTGAACAATCATTCTTATGTACGTATAATGAAACTACACAGACTCAGGCAACAATACCATAATATAATATTTCCCAAATACAGACAGAATGATGTCTGACAATTATTCATGTAAATTTCTTTCTACAAAAGGAAGAAGGAAAGAATCTCTTTACAAACAAAGCAGAGAAAAGCACTCCACAATATCATTTTCTATTACATTTCAATTTCTATTTAAGTTGAGGGAAAATCTTAATTTTTATCCAAGCCTTCTTTGGTCAGGTTAATTTCCCATCAAGAAAAATATATCCCTTGCACTGTACTTGAGATTAATATATCCTACCCAATACTCAAAAATAGAAGGACAAAATCCCTGTCATAACTCATTTTAAATGGAAAATAAAATCCCTTACAAAAGTACAAATAAAAATGAGAAAAGTGAAAATTAAAGTAGAAATGCATTCCTCTACTTCTTTTCTAAATGACTTCATTTTTATGTAAATATTTGTATTCCTCTTACTATTCTGTATTTAAATTTGTAAGTCTTGAAAGATAGCAGAGCAAGGGACATCTTTTGAATAAAGATATGATAACTGCTTTTTCTACTAAGCCTATTATCACAGGCAAAATTACATTTATCTTTTGGTTCAGGAAGCCAAGAATAAAATCCAACGAACTCTGAGTATGTTTGTATTTCAGGAATGCATTTCACATCACCTTGTGGTGTGCACATACATTCAAAATTAAGACAAGTTAATTAAACAGAAGAACTCCAGGAACTGAATATTCTGCTACCATTACCTCCAATCTGCTTTTAAGGAGAATCCCAAACACTTTTCCCATTTGTATCCCTGAGATTTGCTCTGACACTTCCTTACTTTGCTCACAACCATTTTCTATTATCTTGTCTTTTGCTTGCTTCCGTAGACTAACGCACACTCTTTAAGAAATGATACATTTTGGAGAGTTAAACCCACTGACACAGTGAAAATGATATCCACCTACATATTACAGACTGTCTTTTCCTCTAGTTACAAACTGATGTTGTGTAATAATGAAATGATTAACCTTGTCTAATTGCTTTCTTTAGTCTGCCTATCACCTATAAATCTCCTTCCTCCCATGCAGAAGAATGGACTCGTTTGTTCTTTACTCATTGCTAATTATTTATTGTCATCAGCTAGCACTTAGAATTTACACATCTCTGAAACATAATTACATTTAATCTAAAAGGAATTGTTTTTGTTTAATATAAAATTTGTATAAATATGTTTTAAAATTTTGTTGAGTTAAATAAACAATAAAAGTTGTGTACTCAGTGAACGTGTGTGTGAGTGAGTGCATGCACATATGTGTGCATATGTGCTGTTTCTCAAAGCCTTGGAAGACTTGGAATAGTAACTATTAATATTTATTGCCTGCACACTGGGCAAAGAGGCTTTATGTCACTTAATCCCCTGAGCAAATTAAAAAGGAGTTGGAGCTTGACATTTAATACCAGTCTTTTAGCACTAATATGAGAGTTGTCGGATATATAAACGGCCCTAATTACCACTCCTTCATGGCTGATCTTGATTTCAGTTTTGATTTTCCCATCATATTAGCTAAAATTTCCAATCTACCACTTCTCGCTTCCATAAAGATGAGAAACCCTTTTGGAAGAGTTGCACAATGGTTAGCATAAGGTGCACTTCATCTGAAGTGCAAGGTTGCATCCTTGTCCCAGATCTGCTGAGCAGCAGGACGGCTGGCCCCAGGCGCTGCAGGAGGGCTGAAAGTAAGAAGTGTGGTGAGGCTCTGGACATTTGCTCCTCAAACTCGTCTCATTATTGGTTTTCATTTTTAAGTCTCAATTAGAAAGAACATTTAATAGTATATCTTAAGCATGTTAAATAAATGTATAGTCTGACTTTTGAAATCAGAAGAAAAGATAAATTGATGTTTTGTGTAAGAAGGAACAACTTACTTCACTTGTTTTGCTTGATAACTTAGTATATAATAGTTACTTCATATGACACATCTTCCTCTAACTTCTCAAAATATAGGCAAATAGAGTAAAAATTACAACTGGAGACAGATTTAAATATACTGGTAAGGAAGAATATTTAACTTTGTGTATGTTAGTATTTTATCATCTAATGGAAAATAAATTTAAAAATCTTTCTAAAAATTGTTTGTTAATTTTTCCCAAAGAGTATCCTTAATGAAAAGAATAGTAAATTCCTCAAGTTGTCTCATTTATTTCCAGATTAGCAAATGGCAGGTGGATTGGAGAGGGAAGAGAAAAAAGTAAAGAAAAACACTTCTAATTATTGTGCAATTTGCTTTAATTTAAATCAGAGTCTAATTTGTTGTCATAGTAGATGAAGAGAGACTGCAAAAACAGATGTAATGTGTGTTTCAAAGCCAAAGGCTAAACATTTGAGCAGGTAATACATTCTACATTGTATTTCCAGGAAAGCAAAAAGGGTTTTAAAAGAGTAAACCAATAAAGAACTCAAAAAGGAAGCACGTCTTAACTCAAATCATTTATACGGATACTCTTGTCAATGTCACAACCAGCCCTAACCCTCTTTCATTTTGCTTTTTTAGTAAAAAATTAAAACTAATTTATCATACAGCATTGATGTGTGCCTAATCTGGAATGGCCTTTTTTATTAATATTCTACTAAAGCCCAGGAAATGATGTCATAGGCCACAGATTAGTGCCAAAATACATACGAAATCAGTTGATTCTGTTTATTAAGACCATACAAGGTCCCTGACCCTGTTGCAGTGAACAAACACAAGGCCAGCTGGCTCACAGGCATTCTTTCATGCAAACCTGTTCGTTCATATCTGTTAGCAACTTTTGCTTTCATCGGGGTCAGAACAATCCAGAAATGTGTAGCAGCCCAGCAGCGGTGAGCAGGATTACGTTTAGAACAGTTACAGGAGGCATGTGCAGAGCAAGTGTGGCAATTATCCCCACTACAATTGGGTGCTAACCAAAACCGGCTTGGTGTGAGTGTGTGTGCCAGCCCCATAAAACAGCACCTGGGAGCAGTCACGTGAAATGAGTTGGCCCCAAGTCATTTTACTTTCTCGAGAAGAAAATTTGGCCATTTGAGTAGAGGTACTCACTTTGAATAAGAGACACCTCACTGGGTGTGGTGGGGCAGTGGGGAGAGAGGGATTTTCTTATACAGTACAGAGTAAGAGGCAAAAGTGGAGCATGTAATTCAAAATATATTTGTTCACTCAAATGACATAACAGAATGAGGAAGCATTCAAACACCATTGCGTTTCCACCACTGCCAGAGGCAGTCAGTCATACCACATGTTTTTCAAAATAATTAAACTCAGTGTTTATTTTTCTTCTTTCTTCAACCTGTAGGAAAATCAGAGACATGATTTTAAATATCATTAAAAATTTCCCACTGTAGTCTTTATTTCTTGTTTCCAAAATTTGCTGTTTATACCACAGAGGCATAGAACTCCTATGGGATTTCCAAAAGGTCAGTGAAGCAATGGTTAAAAATGCCACCAAAATTATACTTTGGAAAATAAGCTCTGAAAATCAGTTTCTACAGGGTGGGATATTCAGATGGGGAACATAGGGAATGTTACAACCTGGTGTGCAATTCCTTCCAACTGAGTATAATAGTGACGTCTTCAAGGTAAGTCTGTCATTTATCCAGTGCTTGACCTTCGAATGATACCACCTGCATGGCTTTGTAGAAATCGGTGTTTTACAAAACAAAAATTACTAATGACCAGTAGTTATATCATCAGAGTTAGTAAGAGAAATTCCATTGACCTGGTGTGATGGCAGCTGTGGGGGGACCTCAGGGAAGGAGTGCCTGTTGCTGACAGCCTCCAATGGCTGAGGCTTGGAAAACTGCTCTGGTATGAATAGGGTGCTCCCCCCACCAACTCACTTGTTGGACCCTAAGCTCCAAGGTTATAGCATTCATAGGTGGAGCCTTTGGGGGAGTGATTAGGATATGGGGACTCCAAATAGGAAGTACCCTTTAAGAGTCCCAGAGGAGTTGTTTGCCCCTTCTACCAAGAGAGAACACAGCTAAAAACTGACCCTTATGAGACAAGAAAGCAGGCCTGCGCTGTGAACAAATCCCCTGGCAACCTGATCCTGAACTTTCCAGCCACCAGAAATGCAGCAATAAATCCTTACTCTTCATAAGCATCCCAGTTCATGACATTTTCATTGCAGCAGTCTATGTGACCCAAAGCACCTTAGCTTTGGTCTTGAAGTCAGACTTTGTCCCACCAGGGATGAGCGTGAAGGTCCTATCAGCAACCATCCCTTCCTGTTCCCACCACTCTGCCTGAGCCCTTCGGAGCTGTACTTCAGGCCCAGACCCTGACCACCCAAACCTGTGTCCTCCCTTTGTCTCTGCTCAAGTTCAGAATCACAGTGAGGTTAGGAGCCTTTCCCACCCATTCCTTCCCTTTCTCTTCTTTATCTTTCACGATATATTCTCCTTTCAAAATAAATGGCTTTAGTACTTCATTCCATCATGACATATGCTTTTTAGAGGACTCAAACACATCACCAGGGCTTTCTGTTTATTTTCAGAATCTCTAGGTAAATACACTGAACACTAGGAGCCAACCTGATAAATAGACACTTAGAATGTAACCTCTAGGTGTTCAGAGGAAGATCTTACTTAATTAGGAGTCTTACAACTGGATTTGATATTACAAATCTGTTTTGATGGTGCTTGTCCATCCAACACAAGTCAAACAGAGCAACGCAGTACAACTGACCTGCAGGCACAATCTCCTTTTCTAAGTAACCAGCTGAGACTTCTGTGCCTTCACACAAATTCACTTCTAATGAGTGCTTTCAAACTAGTAACATTTACCCTGCTTGAACTGTTAGGGTCTATCCTTGTAACCACTGCCATAAAGAAATCATTTTTATTGTCTCCATTTATTTACCTCCTGTTTTCTATAATAATCTCACAGAATATGACTGTTTATTCTTAGCTACTAAAACCATTCTCCAAAACCTTTTAATGACTTCCTGTTTTCATTTCTTGACTTGTTTGCTTGTTCTTCATGAGACAATACCCATTATTGCACATTGTTAATTGTTGACTTGCAAAAATATAGTAAAATACTACATATAATACATCCATAACCTTGACAAATGCCTTTCTGAATTCTTCACTAATGACAGGGTCCATATTAATCCTTAAATAATGGCATCACCAATGGTTCTACCCATGCTCTTTTCTCTTGTTTATGCTTTATTTCATATTTTACCAAGATCTTATATCTACTTTAAGTTTTCAAGTGGTACAATTTTAACATTTTCCTGACCATCACAGTGAGATAACATGCCCTTACATCACAAATAAAGGTTTTAAAAAGAGAAATGTTCACATTAATCTTACAGGGCCTGCATTGTACAATCTCTGACTCTGCCCAGTTTTGAACAATGGAAAACTAATTCTTGGAATTTTTTAATAAACCAATAAAAACATATTTGATATTTTCAACTTTCTTCCTTTTGATTGTTCCTTAATAGCTACATACAAAAATTCAGCCTTAATTTCCTTTGCATCTATAACTCTTTTCTCTCTTTTATTTGTAGTTCATATTTTACATTTAATAAGAATTTATGCCATCTTCACTAATTTGGTACCAGATATTCATTTATTTAACTAATTATTTGATATGAATTGTTTATTCAAACAATATTTATTGAGCTTCTATTGCATGCTTTGAAAAGATAACAGAATCTCTGACTTCATGGAACTTGCAGCATACTATGAGCATACAAGAAATACATACTTATTAATAACAATGTCAATAGAAGATAAAAAACAGAAATTAAGCTGGGTATTGTGCCCCACAAATATAATCCCAGCCTTTTGGAGACTGAAGCAGAAAGATTAAGAGTTCAAGGCCAATCTATGCTACATAGAAAGCTTGAGGTGAGCTTAGGATATATAGTATATCCTGTCTCAAAGAACAAGTAAATGAATAAATAAAATAAAATAAAATTTAAAAGACAGAAATTAAACATGAGGAACCATGATTAACAAACTCTTCTCTCCAGTGAAACATGAAAAATGAAATTTTACAGATTTATCTCTAGCACACAGATCCATCAATCAAAAGGTATTAATTTATGTCCATCTCCAACTTCCTCTCCTCAGAGGCTTCAATTGGTAACTGTCAATTAGCAAAAGAAAAGCATTACTGGAGGTAAGAATACAGATCCCAATGATCCCCAGCCTCTCCATCTGCTTACCAGCACCTTCCTCCAAGGTGACAGAAGGAGGATTTTTGGTAATTAATTGGAAAGCAGAAAGGCAAAGGCAGGAGGGTATTGTCTGGCATGAGTTCCCCCATGGTCCTCTCACCTGACTCCTGTGACCACTGTCACATGTCCACAGCGGCAGGAATTGGTCCAACTGCTCTCAAGAGCCAGTCCTTTCTAGGCTGCACCTCTAGCTGCTTCCTTAAGGGTATGCACTGCCATCCTCAAACTCAGTCCTAGTCTTATTCCCTATTCCAATTTCTGCCTGTTTATTATTTATTCTTTACAGAATGGGGCAGGACACTTTCATATGGCATCCCCACCAGCAACGTTGGTTGCAGACCTTGTCTTTCTTGGTCAAAATGAACCACAGAAGGAGTACTTGGAATGACCTGTGAATTCATAAAGAAAATGAAATGATGTCACTTGCAAGAAAATGAATGGAACTGGAGATCACTATGTTGAGTAAGGTAATCCAGCCTCAAAAAGCAAATGTCAAATGTTTTCCATCCTTTGTAAATCTAGACCTAAAATGATGATGAGAATAGTAATAATAATAATGATGATGATAATAGAACCTAAATGTCTGGGAAAAATCAGTGGGAAGAGAGAGGGTGAAAGGAAAGGATTCTAAGAGGAGAAGAGGATTTAAATATACATATACAAAATCAAGCTTACCAAAAAAAGGGAAGGGGATTGGCTATGGGAATATCATGGATGGGGTGAACTTGTTCAATATGTATTTATTTGATTAATATTACATGCTAACTCCAAAACAAAACAAAAAAGAAAAAACAAATAATGATATTTAGATTAACCTTTGACTATTTTTTATTCATTCGTTCATTCATTCAGCAGTTGTTAAGAGCGTTGCGCCATGTTAGATGTAAAAAGAAACATGAAAAAAATGTGTCATCATCTTTTAATTCAATGCTTACAGCCCTGGAATGATAGGATACAAAGCACTTTTTAAATTTTCTTTCTTTCTCTCCTCTTTCTTTTCTTTCTTTCATTCCTTCTTCATTTCTTCCTTCTATTTTATATCACCTATTGACATAATTTTCTTAAAGTAAATAAGTTGAGGGATTAAATAATTAGCAAATCTTTCTTTCATAAAACATGCTAAATTGAAAAGGATAGAAATGAAATACACTGTACACATCTATATCCACAGAATTATTAAAGTGAACACCCTTGTACTATTAATGAATGTTAGTAAAATAATCTGTATTTATAAAGTACTTTCAAGATCTTGTCATATTTAATTAAGGCTGGATTTATATATAAATAGACAAGACAAAGAAAAATATTGTTTTAGTCAACATTCTCCAGAGAGAGAGTAGTAATGGGAGGATGGGAAGAGGGAGGGAGGGAGAGAGAGAGAGATGGAGAAGGAAGGGGAGAGAGAGAGATAGAGAGAGAGGACCTACTAAGAGAAATGGATCTCTTGAATATGGAGGTTGAGAAGTCCTGCAATGGGTGATCTATAAGCTGGATAACCAGAGATATCAGAAGTATGGTTTTATTAACGTAGAAGGCCTTGGAAATAAGAAGAGTGATGCTCTAACTCTCAGTTCAAGGCTAAAGTCCTAACAGTCCAGGGAGTTACTCATGTGAACCTCACAGACAAAAACTAAAGAAATAGAGCTATGATTTTCAAAGGTAGGAGAGTCCTAGAAGAGAGTTAGAATATACCCTTCTAACTTTTTGTCTTAACCACACCTCCAGCTGACTGGAAGTTGCCCACCCACTCTAAGGACGGATCTTCCTCACACAATCCATCAACTCACATACCAATTCTCTTCCAAAAACCTCTGATATGCATACCTGGGGCAATACTTTTCTAGCAAATGTGAGACCACTTGTTTGTGCTTTTCAGTGACAGAAGGACAGGCTCAGTTACTTCTGAAGCATTAAGGACAATTAATGAAATAATTAAGAATTAACAATGCATTGTCAACTAATTGGGTAATCCCTAATCCAGTCAACTCCATGTACCAGACCAATTATCATAAGCATTAATTTAGCAACTTTTCTTTACCAGGCACCATGAAAGACATGTAAGAGAACAAGAGAAATTTTATTTTTCATTTTATCAATTGGAGCTCAGGGAATTTCATTACTAATCAGTCTGTAAAGTTAGTAATTGTCAAATAAAGTACAATTACATTTTCATTTTTCAGGATGAAAAAGTATACAAAGAAGGCGATAAGGATAGAATAAGAAAGGAACCATACAAAAATCAATTACACATTCATATACACGCACATACACACACACACACACACACACATACACACACATAAACAGCATTGATGGAGGGAATGAAGGGTAAAAAGACCTTATAAAATACATAAAACAAATAGCAAAGTAAAAAAATTGAATTCTTCCTAAATGCTCTCTTCTTAAATGTAAATGGATTAAAATCTTCAATAAAAAGTCAGAGACTAATAGACTGGATTAAAAACTGAGTCAACAGTATTCTGTATACCGAATACTGTTTTTAGATCTTAAGACACAAATAGGCTGATAATATAAGAAAGGAAAAGCTATTCCATGCCAAAAGTAGTAGAAAAACAGCTAGAGTGACTACACTATATCAGATAAAATAAACTAAAAGTTACATGAGATAAGTATATACTTATCTATTTTACGCATACATGTAAGAGGTCAACTTTTCAAGATGATGTTACAATTGTAAATGTGTGTACACCAAGTATATATCAAAGCAAGCCTGAGAAAAGGTATGGGAAAAATAATTCTAATGTATATTGGAGACATCAATATCTTATGTACAATGATGTATGGAATCATAGACAGACTCAATAAAGAAATAGAGGATTTGAATAAACTAAGTAGAGGTCTCCCCTCCCCTCTTTCCCCCTCCCTCCATCCCTCCATATATACATACATATGTATAAAGATTACCCAACAAAAGAATGCACATGAATTCTTCTCAAATACACTTTGAGAAGTCTCCCTGGTAAAGCATTTCAAATGTTAGACCAAGAACAAAGTCTTAATAATAATAAAAAATTAAAACTGAAATGTGATCTCCACTACTATTCAATGAGACTAAAAGCAATACAGAAAATCACTGTAAAAATCACAAATGTCTCAAAATTAACACATTCTTATAAGAAACTGATTCCTTAAGGGATAAAAAGACCATGATCAAAATTATCAAATACTGAGAGAATGAAAGAAGAGAAAATCAGAATACACCAAAATATGAGAATACAATAAAGTAGTACTTAGAAATTTAGTTTTAATTTACATTAAAAAGATCTAAAATTATTTGATAATTTTATTTTTATCGAGATCAAGGGGGCTCACCATGAGTCTTAATGAATCACTGCATTTTTTTATTAAAATTTCTATTGGACTTTCTTTCATTGTTAGAGGAAAAATAACCATCTACTGAACAGTATCTATGGTGAAAATCAGTTTGGGAAATCTAAAATGTTTGAAATTTACAGTACGCTGTGAGGTGACACATGTACACACACACACACACATATACACCCACACTCATAAAACAAAAACGCAAGTGTCATCAGGTAGTGACTTAGCAATAAATCATTATAAGAAGCCATCTGATACTTTTCTATTCATTTCTACTCCTGCAAAACAAGAAATGATCTTGAGAAAGAAAAATAACTTCATGATCAACAGATTTGCATTATTTTTTTTCTTTTTGGGATACTGTGTTTATAATCTGAGCCCTGTGCTGGCAAGGCAGGAGCTCTACCACTTGAGACATGCACCTAGCCCTTTATCCTTTAGTTTATTTATTAAATGGGCTCCTGAATTTTTGCCCAGGGCCAGCTTCAGACCACAATCCCCTACCTGTGCTACCCCCATAGCTGTGATCACAGGTGGTCACCACCACTTGAGGCTTGTTTATTGAAATAGGATTTATTGACTACTTTCTGTCCAGGCTGGCCTCAAACCTTGATCCTCTTATTCCACATCCTACATCGCTGAGATTACAGCTATGCTTCACCATGTCCAGCCCTAGACCTTCAGTTTACCTGTCAATGGTGTCCTTAGTAAGATAAATGTTTTGACTCTGTCTCATGAGTTGTTTTCCTGAGAGTCACTGCATCTACTTTTGGAAAACTGTACAGTGAAATGCTTCATGCATCTTATACAACATGTTCATGGGTGATTTTTAAGGGTCAAAGAGAAGTGGGTGCCTCAAAAGGCAAAGCATAAAGGAAAGACCTCACTTCCATGCATCTCAGGAAAGAGCATTCACACTTGAGTTACCACTGCTTGTCTGCTACACAGTAATCGCTTCTCTTTGCTTCTGTTGGTTTTGGGCTTTTTGACTGACCCTCTCTTCAGTGTTAAACACATTTCCAATGGATTTGCTGTTGCCTTCAACAGAAAAACTCACATTCATTACATCATTTTTGTCACCTTTGTCTAAATTGTAACTGAAAGCTTAATGTATGGAAAAGGGTAATAATTCATTTATAAATGAAAGCCTTTGTACTGTCTAGCTAAATTCTGATCTGCATTACAAGCAGCAGATTGTAGTAATTTTAACTTGTCATTTTCCAATTAATTTTTGGACTGTAAAATAGCAATTTAGGCCTCTCCATAGGCTGCAAAGTACATAATAAAATGTACAGAATAAATACTACACAGGAAATAGACTCTGGCCACCATGTTACTTTATACCCTCATGTGTTGATGATACTGCTATTTGATTAGAAGGCAGAGTCTTTATCAATAACGATTAGGTAACAAAATAAAAGTTAAAATACACATTCTAAAATTTAACTTTTAATTAACATAAATGTGAAGAGATGATTCAAAATCTCCAAGTTTTTGCTAAAATTTATTTTCTGGTTTGCACTGCAAACCAGATATAAACTAAAGAATAGCTTTTAAGGAACTTTGAAACAGTATTTAAGTCAGAACTATAAAAAAAATTTAGATAATTGTACAGTTCTGTTTTTATTTATTAATTTTCGTGGGGGGGCATTTTAGCAACAGGAATCTCTTGTCTCCTTTCTAGAGGCTGGATGTCTGAAATTAAGTTTTTGGCCCAGGTGGTTCCTTCTGGTGCCAGAGGGCAGGGTGTGTTCCGGGCCTTCAGTGGCTTACAGAAAACCATCCTGTTTCCCCATAATCATCCCTCAGCACATCTTTGTCTGTTTCCAGATTTCACCCCTTTAAATGCTGAATTTATGCTGAATAAGGGGCCACTCTACTAATCTCATTTTAATTTGTTTATTTCTATAGATACTACCTCCAAATAACTCACATGCTGTAGTACTCTGAGTTAGGACTCCAGCATAGCTTTTTGTGGAAGAGTTATGAAAAGAAGTCGTTGTACAATATCTTCATTCCACATGGCTGAGTAATAGCAATTCTTTTCTTCTTTTTGGTAAAAAATGCATGGATACTTTCAAGTCAAAATACTTCTTATGTTTTCTCAAAAATCCTTCTTCCTTTAGGAGTACCATTAACTCTGACTTTACACTGAAAACCTTTGGATAACTTTCATTTTTTGATAAGCAGGATGTATTAACATGAGGTCAATAGTTGATATACAGTACAAATGCACATAGACACACCCACCCACACACACATATGTACATGAAAACCAGGTTAAATATATATTGTTTATTTAATCTCTAATTGAAGTTGAGATATTCATAATTGCAAAAATGGCTTACAAATCATACTAGTATTAACGATACTAAATAACTCTGACACAAATACAGAAATGCATATTTCATATTAATTATATGAAAATATATTATGATTACTGGAAGTATCTAAAGTTTCTTTTACACTATCTATTATAGCATAATTAGTTCTGTAATTAACCCTTCTATACTACTGCACATAATTACAATATATATGTCTTCAACAACCAAGTGACCCAGGTCATCATCATAAGTATGCTTTTTATCTCATAGTGGTTTGATCAAATGGTGTGCCCTCCTACTGATGATCTGTGCTTTAATATTGTTTACATTATTACTTTATTTAATAATTTTCTGAATATATGAAAGGAAGTGAGCTAAAACATCTGACACATTAATATTCATATTGAAACAGATGATATGAGAAGCAAGATTCACACAGGGATTTCATTTAAAAACAGAATGCAACTAACTTCCTTTTCTTTAAATATCAAATCTTTTAGTGCATTAGAAAACTGCACATCTTTCTGTACCTCATTTTCAATGTTTTGACAACCACATTTCAATACAGTTGACTTTCTTTGTAATTCTAATTATCTGTTTGTGCTAAATCTATTAATTAAATAAAGGGTGCCCAGGTTTTACCATAATGCCAGTTGGGGGTCTGTGAAGGAAGAGTGACAGAAAAAAAATGGTTAGGAATCTTTGAAATATTAGAATGTGTTATGTTTAAAAACAAGCTGCATGATTTTCCAGTGAATTCTTTTTTCCTTATGACTACTTAATCTTAATGGACCACATTTTCATTCTTTTAGTCTATAAATCTCAGTTAAAATTGACTCAACATCTCTATTTGAAAAGTTTTGGACACATATTTATCTCCTGACGATGTGTGTGTGTGTTATGTTTCCACCAACATTTGGTAACATGTCCATTTGCATCCAACTTCAAATGCATTGTCCCTGCCCTGTCTTCCAAGCATGTTTAGAAGTTCAATGTTGGATCAATCATTTTATCAGCATTACATACCAATATTTATCTCTTATCTTTTAAAAGAACTGTAAAATATGTATTGTTTGATTGTTAGAGTCAGTCAACATTTATCTTTATTAAATTTTATTGAAATCTCATTTTAATTTTTAACATCAGCTTGTCTATATCTTTAAATTTGAATTGGGTTTAATGTACCCAATAGAATAAAATTTGCTTATGTATAGAAATCTAAACTGCCAATCCTTTTTAATTGGTTTATTTATACCATTTATATTTAATGTAGTTATGTTGGGACTTAACTGCCATCTTATTTTGAATTTCCATTTGTTCCAATCTTCATTTCCATTTTTTCCTGCTTTCCTGAAGTTTACTCAAACATTTTTTAGAATTCCATTTGAATTTGTCTGTGCTGCTTTTGAATGGATCTCTTTTCATGATGTCCTAGTATCATTTTATCAGTCAAATGAAGTAGAGGCATCTAATGTACCCTTATGTCTCATTATCCAACCTGTCCGTAGTATAATTGTCTTAAATAGTTCTCTGAAATTTTATAATAACATCACAGGGCATCATTTATGCTTTAACCATAGAACATAATTTATCAAGGAGAATCATATTTTTATAGCATTTTCCCTATCATTCTTGATATTCTACAGTTACTTTTTTTCTGTTCAGAATATTCTCTATACATAGTTTTAAGGCAGGTATACTGGGAATATTTCATATGAGAATATCTTCATGAATCCCTAAAGGATATTTTTCACTCAGGGTTCACATTCTTTCCTTTTTAGTGCTTGAAAAATATCATACAATTACTTTTGGCCTCCCAGGTGTCTGATGAGAAATTCATGGTCATTTAATTTTCTTCTGTTATAAATATATTGTCAGTTTCTTTCTAACCATATGCATGATTTGTTCTTTGCCTTTACATTTCAGAAATTACATTGTTATATGTCTTTGCATGTGTGTATTTGGTTTTTCTTGTCTAGCGTTCACTGGGTGCCTTAAAGCAGTTAAGTTTATTTCTTTGAAAAAAATTCATTAAGCATTCATTAATAATTGTGTCAAGTGTTTTTCCTTCATTTCCTCTCCCTTCAGGACTTTAATGAGATGGATGCCAGATCTTTGCTATATACCCATTGGATCACTAAGTTTCTGCTCATTTTTTGATGTATTTTCTTTATCACATTGGGTAATTTATCTTATTTATACATTCTGGTTCACTGAGTGTTTATTCCAGAGCTGTGTTTTTAATTGTAGAATTTTTATTTGTCACTTCCTTATATCTTCAAATGGTTTGTTGAGATTCTCCATTTCCTTCTTTTATCACTGTTCATAATTTCCTGTTTAAAATGGCTGTCTAGCCATTACTTTAAAAGAATCATAACATTCTAACATTTCTATTATTTTGATATAGATATTTGTTTATAGGAATTTTAATTCAATTTTAAATCCTTCATGTTCTTGTTATGAGAAGTGATTTTCCATGGAAATCTGGATATTATCATATCAGGTTTTGAGGATGAATCTTGTTTAAACTTCAGGTTTTAGCCAGCTTTTTGTGGTATTGCTTTGGCAAGAGACCAGTCTAGGGAAGCACTGCCTCATTATTTTCAGGTGGAGAGAGAAGTCCAGTTTTCTACTTGGCCTCTAATGATTTAAAATTGGTGGTGCACCTCACTATTACTGGGCAGCCATGGGGCTATCTGACTGATATCATAGTAGAAATGAGCTAATAACTCCTGAAGAGTGATAAAACTTGATTTTCCACTAAGCCTACACTGACACATCCCCAACATGACTGGAGTTTTGTGCCTTGTCAGGGCAGAGTAGAGTTGAATGTCTAGGCTTAGCACTCATTTTCCACTGACAGCAATTAGTGGAGGTCCTAATCACTGGAAGCAAGGATGAAAACCTCATTCTTTTAACTTCCTCATGCCACTCTGGTGAAGAAGCTGGGACACCTGTTAGTATCATGCTTTGGAAGGTTTCAGTTAGTCTTTGCTGGCCTAGAAAAGAGTACAGATAGATGTATTTTTGCTGTGTTTGGATACAAGAAAGCAAATGTTTCCTGTAAATTTTCTTCTTTATTAGACTGGCAATTGCTTGTCTGCAGCCACTGGCATTTTCCAGTTTGGTGGTTTCCTCATAACTAAGTGTAGGATGTAAGCAGCCAAAGGAAAACCCAGAAAAGTGATTATTTTGCTATTCCTTGGGTCTAGAGTGGTTTTTTTTAAACTTCTTTTTCTTTTTTCATTGTTATGGTGTGTGGGGGTATATTGTGGTATCTACAAAAGTTCTTGGAATATATCATATTGAATTTATCCTGTCCACAATTCTCTATCTCCCCCATCCCCATTTCTGGAAGAGTTTCAACAGGTATCACTCTTCTGTTTATATACATGTGTACTCAGTATTTGCACTGTATTTACCTTCCTATACCCTTGCCCCACCTCCTCCCCTCTCCCACAGGCATCCATCCCCTTTGACAGGACATCTGCCTTCTTTCAGTCAATCTCTGTGCCTCTATTTCTTTCTCTCTCACTCTTGCTCTCTCTACGTGTACAAAAACACACACATACTTGTGTACCTGTGTATGCTTGTATAGGCAGGTCATACTTTTTGAAATATGCATTCCTGTAATGACATTCACAGGGAGAGAAATAGGGAAAAGTGCATCTGCTTCATCTTCCCAAAACTCAAAATTCCCCATCACATTTTTCAAATATATGAATTAAAAACTAAAGTCAATGCACTTCAGATAGGTGATACTGATTTTAACTGTCATAAATCTATAGTCTTTAACTTCCTACATCTTTTGTTAAAGAAATCAAGGAATTGTCTTTTGGTGTTTCCACCTTCTGAATTTTGAAGACTGTATTCTATGGGGCTGGGGAGCATGACCACTAGCCCAGCGTTTCTTCCAAACTGAGGTTCTTACTCAGAGATTTGTTGTGAAATTTTGGAAAAAGTACTTGAGAAGTAGTATTGTTTTATTGTATCTGGAGGCACATAAACTCTAATAGTCATTTTAATGGAAGGCAATGAGCACATATTTCATAATTGTCTGGAAAACTAAGAAATAACAACCAACACAAATGTACAGATCATTTATGATGCCAAACACTATTAAATAGTGTTTCCTGAAAACACTATTTTCAGGAAAAATTCTGATATGAGGGAAATCTGTGTGAAAGATTTACAGGAACACTGTACTATCTGTATAACTCTTGTGTGACTACATGATAAGATGACACCAATGAAGCAGTAATCCAGTACTGTGCAAAGACAATATATCCTTTTGAGGTGATAGTCCAGAAATGAAAATAATGGTATATAATGAGACTTTAATTTTTAATTCATTCATGGACACATAACTCCAGGGTCACTGCAGGTATATATGTGTAGTAATGATAATGATGAGGTTGAATATTACTCCTTTGTAAGGAGTGCAGATTTCAAATGTTTAGAGTGACCAGATTCAAAAAGCATAGAGTGACACTTATTCAATCCATGGTCTTTTGGATGCCAGTTCTAATAAATTTGTAAAAATGATTAGTTATAAATCCCAACATTGGGATTCAGGTACAATACATATATTGCTTCTAGATTTAGATATTCAAATCACCCATGAATTCAAATAATGCTTTAGCACTTTCTCAGCAGAAGTGAGCATAGAGCAAGCTCCCCAAGCTGCTGTAAGGATTTGGGGAGAGGGAAGGAGAAGCCTCTTTATGGCCACAGTCTTTCTTTTCAGTGAGCTCACAGTTCTGCAGATAGCACCCAGCCAACAGCACGTTCTTGGCATATGCATAAAGAGGATAGGGAAGTAACTTGGAAAGATGCACGTGATTATGCAATAAAATAATTGACTAAGAAATACTGTTTCTAATGATGTGAAAAGCTATGATGCTGAAGGATTTTTGTTTAGGTGTAATATGATGAAAGCTGAGATTCTGGTAGGGGATATATCTAAGGAGTTTGTGATAGATAAGATACAGAGGAAGAAACTCAAAAGGAAACTGTTAGAAAGCTACTGGAGATTGTTACACACATGCTTGCACACACACACACACACACACATACATGGCACACTGAGCTAATGTAGGACTACAAGAGTATTAAGTTCAATACTCCTAAGATATCAGATCAATAATTTAAAAATCCCAGATCTATGCTTCCTAATGGTGGTCAACAACAGTCAGGTCATTTGGCTGACTGCAAACCATAAAAGACACATTCAGTTAGAAAATAAGACTCAAAACGTTATATGACATGAAATAGAGTAAAGCTCTCCCAGAATCATTTCCATAGAGAAATCAGGTTTGGAAGTTATATTGCTACTTGATGCTGCTCTGCAGTACTTCCCTTGACAAAACAATATTTTTTAAAATACAAACCTCTATTATAATGACATTCATAGATTCAGAAAATCTCCTTTGTTCTTCTATAAATCAGAGGAATTTAAAATGCAGAAAATATTAATATGTCATCCAGCCCTCAGTATGATATCACACCAGTGATTCCAACTTGTTTTGGAAAGAATAGTTTTGTTTCATGCAATAGAAAAGGTGCTTCTATAGACTCAATATTTTCTGCAATCTATAAAATATTAATTTTTAAAAATATAATTTCAAGTTGTAGTAAAATGTTTATTGCATAGGTTTTCATGTATTTTTATTGAATTCATTTCATATGATTATTATGATTGTGAATTGCTGAGATTTCCTTTTTTTTTTTTTTGGTGGCACTGGGGTTTAAACTCAGGGCTTCACAATTTCTAAGCAGGTGCTCTACCACTTGAGCCATTCTGCCAGCCCTGCTTCTGTGTTGGGTATTGTTGAGATAGTGTCTCAAGAACTATTTTCCTGGGCTGGCTTCAAAATGTGATCTTCCTGATCTCTGCCTCCTAAGTGGCTAGGATTATAGACGTGAGCCATGGCGTCCGGCAACCATGCCAATACTGATGGCTCAGCCAAATTGGTTGAATTTTGGAAAAGGAGCTTTAAAAAAGTTATTATAACTGCATAAAATTAAAGAGTTGAGTGTATGGATACCTTATTAAGTTGACTATTGTTGGACATGGTATTTAGAGTGACATTTGATCCTGTGCATTTTTCAAGCATCATTATAAATTACAGATGATCAACAGATAAGCTGTGTATATTTAAAAACAAAGAAATAGATTTTGTGGTGTGATTATCAAGTATCAAACTTCAAAGAGTCGCCTGAAGGATTAAAATTATTCCTAGAGGAATATACACATAGAGAGGAATAATGGATATTTAAGAAAAAGAATAAAGAATATTTTAAGAGACTGGATACAATGTTTGGGTTTGATTTATGGTTTTAGTTACTGTGTTTTTGTTAATTTGCATTTAGATACTCCGTTCAGGAAAAATAAGGACAGGTGGCAGTATGACTAAATATTGTTAACTTTTGCACACATGTATTTATCCAATTACACCTGAATGATCCGGTGTTTTACTATAGGATTTGGAGATTTTATATAATTATTTTAGGCATTTACAAAGATTTCTTGTTTTTAAAATGACCATGCAAAAAAGAATTTATTTCCATTATATTAAGTGTAATAAAAATTAAATAAGTTGTTAGATAATTTAAGACTAGTTCTCTTAAATTTAGAAAACTGAGATTAAATTATAGAAGTAAAAAGTTGCCACAGAGAAAGAGAAATAAGTCCATAAATCACGTAAGTTAGATGTTCAAATATGTTTTTTTCTGAATTTTCTCTTTTGGTCATAAAATGATTACATTAGCATTAATCAATTTTCATGAAAATACCCTTACATGGTCTCAATTCATGGAAATTTAGTTCCATTGTTAAACTATGTCACTCCAGGCATACTGAGTTCTTTGTGTTTCCAACATACAATTTTTTACCTCTTTTGAGTGATCTAAGTGACCTACTTAAAAACTTTATACCTGTGGTACATTTTAAAAGAACTAATATTTTGGCCCAGGACCTTTGGCAATTACAATGCTATACATCTGTGAACAGAATGGATTCTGTTCTAGTCTTAACTCCAAAAACATGGACTTCAAAGGTCTACAGAAGATGTATTGCATCCTAGCTAACATATCTGTCATGAATAAGAACTAGTGAACTAATTCGCTTGCTTTTGGGTCTTTTCTTTTTCCTTAGAAACTATATATAATTCTTTGAATTCAAACTCATAAAACCTGTTGATGAGATTCAGCTTCAGAGGAATATTTTCTGACTCATAATATTTCAAAAAACACATTTCTGGAAACTTTACTATATTAAATCTTATTAATACAGAGGTCTGGAGCAGTCATTATTGAGTTGTCATCAGAGTCTACAGAGTATAAATCTAAACAAATGCATCCAGTATAAAAAGGATTCTTTATTAAAACCACCTTTGTTTAAGGTTCTATTACCTCAATATGTGACTTTGGTGTGTTTAAACGAGAGCTTTCCTTCTTGTCACCGTAACTGCCCACTGCTAGCTTGCATTCCATCAGCGTGGAATTGAGAACTGCTCGAGAACTTATTCTTTCCTAAATGATATTAAGCCCTTGTGAACATCCTAAGGGTAATTTTATTATAGAGAGTGGAGGGTGAATAATCCTATAGCTCAGACAATTGAACTTCCTCCACATAACTGTGATTGTGTTTAACTGATTACTCTATTTATTCCATCTTATATTTGCTTTTTAACCATTCTCTTTCTTTCATTGTTATATTCCAAAAGGTGAGATCAGTTGTCAACTAAATGCCTACTCGTTAAGCAAAGTCATTTATTTAATCAAATAAACCTGATATACATATTAGTGCTTAACTTTCTTAGGCTACTTAAAATGCTGACATTTGATCCTTGCAAAATGCACTCGTTTTTTAAATGTGTTTCCAAGGGAATGAAAAGGCTGAGCTTCAGAAACCCACAGACTGTTAAATGTGATTTGCTACAGCTCACATTACTGCAAGGTGGAAACAATGTCAGCAGGGGCAAAATCAACTTTTTGTATAACTCATTGTACATCGAAATCCATGAGCTAATAAAGTCAGTATTAATGTGTTGCCACTGTGTGTAATAATTCTTAAATATATGTTTCATATTTTAAATAAGGTAGTTCTATATCTAGTTATAATAAAACCTGATTTTACCACTGCATATGAAATTTTTACACTAAACCACAATTATAAATGCGTTTGTTTCCAAGGCTTTACTGGGCAGGGAAGGAAAGGAATGCCCAGTGCTATTTTATTTCAAAACAAGGAAGGCGCTATCTGCTTTATCCAAATGAGGAGAAGACAAAGTTCACCTACCCTGAAACATCTGACATGCACATTCTGTTTCAGTGGAGTAAGCAATTCTAAATTTGGGGGTCAGGGATAGCCATAGCCAAGTGTATTTAAAGGAGAAAGATGTATATGTTAAATCTAGCTAACTGTTAGAAATTATATATTTTCTCACTCTTCCTTCATTTTTACAGTGTATCAATTCCTGTATGTGAAGTAAGACTATAAAACTAGATAATATCACTTTCTTGGTTTTAGAGTTTTAAAATTCTTCCAGATGTGTGAAATGAAAATCTGAATGTGGATGCCTCCAACTCCATCTTTCTGAGACCCACTAACTATACCGTGATTGGCTGTTCAAGATTAATAGATATCCCTGATGTCTGTCCCTTGATTTAGGCACTTGTCATAAACGAGGCACCCCATTAAATCCTTGTGAATGTGTCCTTAAGGTCCAGCCCCTAATTGGACTACAGTTTTCAGAGTTCAACTGAAACTGAATTTTCTTGGTAGAGTACAAGATGTGTCCGAGTGAATTTACCTTTTTATACTCTACCAGCACTCAATTCCAGACGTTTTAGGTGTCTGTTCAAAATTTAAAAAAAAAAAAAAAACTAGAGAGAGAGAGAATGCCTTTTGACTTGCGGATAGCATTCAATGCACTTTCTCATGCATTTTCAGCCAGCTTCAGAGATGGGATTAAGAATGGATTACGGAGGTTCGCCTCAAGTTTTCATTTAGTTTTTGCCTTCCTCTTATAGTGTGTTTTCCCCGTACCTGATTTTCGTGTAGGGTTTAGAGAGAAGTGAAGTGGCTAGAGTTCAATCAATATGAGACCAAGGCCATGCAATGGCTTGAGAAGTGTTTTGAGACTGCTACGCCTTTGCTCTACCTGAAGGAGTGGTCTTGCCCTTGCTGCTGGGTTTCAACTCTTTTCTTTCCCCCTAATGCACTATTGATTCTGTGAGGCTGAACACACGCCTCCCAAGGTGCACTGAGCCAGAGAAGGCTGCACCTTTCAAACGTGGTGTTGCATGTGGAAATTGAGTTGTTTAAGGTCAATTCTCTGTAACTTTTTACACATATGAATTTGCTTCAGAATATGCCAATTAATTAACGCATTAAGCTATCAATACATTTCATGGAATTGCTTCAAGGAAAATGTCACCTCTTTGAATTCTTGAAAAGAAAATCTTCAGCAATTCCACAGAGCCCTATTTCCTCCTAAATTCAGTGTTACTATTTTTCTTGTGACTAGCGTCATTTTCCCCAACCACCTAAAGTCATATTAATCCTCTCACAAAACAAAATCTGGATATTGCCCTACTAGTTTGGGGAATAATTTCTACTGTTAACTTTAGAACATGTGTAACTCTGATTTTCTTTATGTTTTTGTTCTGTAATTTTAATTTTATTTTATGTTGCTGCAAGTAGGCCATATTTTTTGTTTCCACATAATGGCTTTGAAATTATTTATTGTTGAAAGATCTTTAAGAAACATGAGGTAAACGTATCACAGAAATCAGGTTTTTTTAGAATAGAATTTATTGCCTACCAAAAGCGATTATAAATAAGGAAACAAGAAATTTAAGTAATTTCCAGTGGTTTTGACCATATGTAGTCCATCTAGGCATATTTCTTTATGTAAAATACCGTGATACATTAAAGGATTATGTATTTTATGAACCACCAGCAAAAATGAAATTTCACAAGAATAACATCAGTTTGAAATAAATGTCAACATAATTTTCTATATTTCAGTGAACTAATACAGTGTTATGAATCGCCATTTTTGGTAGTACTGGGATTGAACTCAAGACCTAGCCCTTGCTACCATTTGAACCATGCCCCCAGTACCTTTTGTTTTGGGTATTTTTCATGCAAGATCTAGCTGGTAGAGTACAAGTTACGTCTGAGTGAATTTACTTGAGGTGATTTAGCACTTTTCCCTGGGACAGACTTTGAACAGCAATCTTCCTACCTCCTTCTCCCACATAGGTGAGATTATAGATATCTGCCACCATGCCCAGCTTTTTGGAGATAGGGTCTCACTAACTTTTTTTCCAACTGTCCTCAAACCAAGATCCTCCCATAACTCACACATGCCTGGGTTTACATGCCATGAACCGCCACTCATGGTTCATGAATCACTTTGTTTTATAATTCAACAAAGCATTTCTGTGCTTTTTTTTCTCCCTAGTTTTGTTATAATTTCTTTAATAATTAAATTCAAATATACATCAAGATTTAAATAATAATATAATGAGAAGCTAGATAATCATCTAAATTCAATGCTTGTTAACATTTTTCCTCATATTTGCATTGTCTGTGTGTGGAGGAACCACTGTGTGAATAAAAACTAGAATAAAAACTAGAATTATTATAAAAACTCATGTTTAAGTAACTATAACTAAGGATAACCTTTATAATCAACCAGTAATGAAATCAACACTAATTCCCTAGCTTTCTCTAATATTCAATTTATACTTAAATTTCCTAAGTAATCTCAGAATATTTTAGTTATTTTGAAAAGTAAAAATTAATGTAGCCACAGGTCATTCTTTAATATATATCTCTACACAATGAACAAAAGTTCTCTGAAATAAGTAGGGATATTTTCAGCTGGAAGAAGTAAATAATATGTAATTGAATGTGAAGCACTGGAAAGAATGCTTCTTGATTGTAAATTTGTGATGTCCATTTGTTGATTTTTGACTGCCTGTTTTTTTGATAAATATGCCCTGATTTTATTTGAAGACTCCTGTTTTGTGTAGAATTAGTTTGAGTGAAGGCTTAAAAATCTTTCCTTCTTTAGATAATTGGACCCTCTCAGTTTTGAAATATCATTGAGCTTACTGTCAGAGGGCTTGATGTATTTCAACCTAAAATTTGATTTATAAAACTCACCATGAAGATTGTCTGCGTTATGCACTCTTGTTTCTATTCTTTCCATTGCTTTTCCATCTTTCTTGATGCTTTGAGTTTGTTTTTGTTTTAACTAATTTCTTTTCTTTCTAAATATTTTTCTTTAGCCATTATTCATGGGTATGCTTATTAGAAATATATTTTTTCGAGTTTACTTCATTCTGACACTGTCTCAATCAATGTGAGACCTAGGGCCATGAAGGGTAAAGTCATTTTTCCTTCAGTGTTTGGAAGTTGTGCTGGAAAGTATGATTAAGATGAGGAATCTTACTTGAACTATCTGAGGGTGACATGTCATTTCCCATTCTAATTTCAAGCCTTCCTTCTTTCCCTCCCTCCCTCCCTCCTTCGTTCGTTCGTTCCTTCCTTCCTTCCAATCCCCATACTGGTGGTAAAAGGAATTCCCTAGGCAGGGCTGTCCAGAGCTTCAGAATTTGACTTGGTCCCACCAGGATGAAAATCTTCCAGTTCCCTGTTGTTTTTTGGGCAGGATCCCCACTTGTTTGTGCTGCCTGTGATCTTGCATCTCCCAAGTGAACCAAGAGTTTTATGATAGAGGAACAAAATAATTTCCTGAATATTTCTTTTGTTTTTAAGTTGCTGAACTTTTTATTGTATAATTCCTGGTACTTTATCAACTTATGGAACATCCTTAAAGAGACTAAATACTCAATATAAATTTATTGAAAAAGTCAGTGTTGTTTCAGATTGTCTAACTTTATTTAGCTAAATTTTGCTGTTTCAGTAGGGGCCTTTCACAGTCTGTTCCATGTTGTGCTGCCTTGCCCTCTGTAGGCCCACAGGACACAAAGAACTATTCAGCAACATTTCAGTATTTCAGCTGTTTTTTTTGCTTTGTTTCGTTTTTAAATGTTTTACATAGTGAATACCAGAATGTAATTCAGTTTCCTGTAATCACTCAGTATCTGATTTTGATGAATAATAGATTTAAATAAGTCCATAAAAAATATAGACACCATAATAAAGTCATGTTTTGGCCTGAAAATGCAATGGATAATTTTTTTCAGGGAAGATGTAAAATATATATATGCCTTAGATATTAACAGATATGTATACATATATATGCATATATGTATATTTATAGTGTTCATTGTACTGAAAAATTTATGAAGTTAAATATAATTCACAGTGTGGCATCAGTCTTAAAACTGAATGACTGGATCTTAGAACTTCTGAAAAACCTGTTCTATGCATTATCTTATTCTTTTATTCCAAATTTCAATTTATAGAAATCAGAAACTAATATTTTTCCCCATTTGGAATTATAGGTGACATGTCTTTTAAATTTTTAGAGCAAATGTCATGTCACATATTTTCATTTTTGCCAAAATGTTACCTTAATTGCTTTTAAGGAATTTAAAAAATATTTTCATTCATTTTTCACTGTATTGTATTTAAATATATTAATCTAAGTGCCAATTCCAAAATCACAAAATTTATTCCACATGTAAAAAAAATGTAAATACTATCAAATTAACTAAATATTAAAGAGAAAGATATGTACAAATTTGACTACATATACATTTCTACTAAAATTAAAGAAATATTTCAATAAAGACTAAAATTATGTATATGTACTTGTATATGACATATTTCTAACACATCTTAATATTAAAATTATTCATGTGTATGACCATGCTTGTTTTTGTGTATATGTGTTATCTTTAGCTCTGTCTTCTCCATATGAGGGAAAACATTCATCATTTGTGTTTCTGACCCTGGCTAACTTCACTTAACATGATTTCCTCCAATTGCATCCATTTACTTTCAAGCCCCATGCCATTAACCTTGTGGCTGAGTAATGCTCCATCATATACAAACTCAGTTGTAGAACACATTTGTAACAGTGGAACTACTCTATGGAACTCGCGGAAAGAGGGAAAGGAAAAGAGAATGACAGAGCATCAGTAATATTGCATACCATAGATGTGAAGCTAGAGGATACAAGGATGTGTATTGAAAGCTGTTGAAAAACAGGGGGTAGGAGATAAAGGGTAAGGGACAGCATTTGAAGGGATTGAAAAGACCAAAGTAAAGTTCACCCACAGTGGCCATACAAACTCCCCTTTGAATGTCAACTCAAATATTAATAACGAAAATCAGGACTGAAAAATTGGCACACTATGTGTGGAGGGGGGATATTAGTGGGAGGGGGAGGGTGAAGGAAGGAGTTTAAGATGATGGTATATAGTGGAAGGACTTCATATACCTATATGAAACAGAACTAAGAAACTTACTGCAAATGCTTTAAGTGCTTTAAATGCTGAGGGGGAGAGATGATGGGAGCATTGTAAATGATGTACAATATAAGTCTAATCAGAATCGTCACTATAAATCCCCCTGTATAATGAATATTTCCTAATAAAGAATTTACAAAAAATTTATTATGTGCTAGTTTGAAGTGTTGCAGGCCATTGTCAATGGTCTTTGCCTTTACAGGGCAGAGCACTGGCATATAAAGCAGCTGATGGATGAGCCAAAGCTCGTATTCCAAGTAGGATTTATTAGAGAGAATGGAAAAGCTAAAGCTAGAACAATGCAGCAGAGCCCAGAAACCTGTAGCTCACTGCTCAGATGAAGGCTGGGGTTTCTATAGACGTTTTGACTCTGGGTTAGGTGTACTTTTTTCATTGGCCATGGATCTGTGGGCTTTCATAGATGAACTGGTTTGTTTGCCCCTTACTGGGGAGGGGAAACGATCGTGAGAGCATTTTGCTCATCAGCCCTGTGGCAGATCTATGATATCTTGTGTCTCTTCTTCAGGGTGCAGAAATGCAGGCTTATAACTAGTTCTCAGGATGCAGGAATCACGGTGCTCTGTGTGGGGAGATGGGATTCTCACTCTTCTGCCTTAGGTCTCCAGACCCAACAAGTCTCCCCTCTGAGAGGGGCGATGACTCATCACCCCAACGGGGTGATGGGGAGATAGGGGTGGTGGTACTTGTCTCAGGGTTGGCCCATGTAGTCTCCAGGGGCCCCCAAAAGACCTGGATGGAGGGCTCATGTGTAGGCAGATGTGAGTTCTTGACCAGGAGCTGAAGTTTGATCTGTTGGGCCTCTTGAGATATGAATCTGGAGAGGGCATTTATTATGCAAGACCCAAACAGGAATATTAGTAAGAGCATAAAATGGGGTCTGTCAAGGGCTGCATACCTAGGAATATAGATTCTGCAGAATCCTGTAATTCCCAAGAAACCTCCAAGCTGCTTTATAGTCTGGGGGAGTGAATTGATCTGCTCATGACTCAGGGAGCGAGACTGTCCCTTTAAGACCACACCTAGGTAGGTGACCTGAGAGAGGCATAATTGAGACTTTTCCTTATAGACTTTGCATCCCTGGGAGGCCAGAAAGTTCAAAAGGGACTCAGTTGCCCTGTAGATGAGGGGCTCTGTGGCTCTGCACAGAAGTAAGTCATCAACATATTGAAGAAGGGTGGCCTCTGGGTAGTGCCAATCTAATAAGGCTCTGGTTAGGACTGTCCAAAAGATGAGGGCTGTCTCTAAACCCTTGTTGCAAAACTGACCAGGTTAGTTGCCGTGAAGGGTTTGCGAGATCTTCAAAGGCAAACAGAGGCTGACTGTCAGATGTGGAGGAATGCAAAAGAAAGCGTCCTTTGAATCTAGTACAGAGTAATATTGGGGTTTTGAGGGTATTTGAGCCAATAAAGTATAGGGATTGGGAACAATTGGGTAGAGGGGAATGATTGCTTCATTTGCTTGGCCCTTGTCAAGAATAGGGTATTGTAGGGGCTGGAGCAACTAATTACTGGCCCTTGTTTTTTTAAGGAATTTATGATAGATAGGAGGCCTTCTCTTCCCTCAGGCTTGAGGGAATACTGTTTTTGATGTGGAAACTGTGAGGGATATTTGAGTTTTACTTGAACTGGGAGGGCTTCCTCTACTGTCAGTCCATCAGTCCACACTGTGGGATCTAGTTGTTCCTGGAGGAAGGGGCAGCAGAGATAGTCACCTGGGGGGAGGAGAATTTGCGCCTTTAGTTGAGATAGTAAATCCAGTCCCAACAGGGGCACTGGAGTTTCAGGGACTATGAGGAAAAAAGTGACAGAAGTGGAGGTCTCCCAAGAGCAGGCCAGAGGCTGCTCTAGGGGCTGGCCAGATATGCTCTAAACAATAACGTTGTCATTGGACTGGGGACCAGGAGAGAATGGTAAGAAAGAGATATGGCTCCACTATCTAGCAGGAAGATGATCGTTTGCTTCTCTACCATTATGGTTACCTTAGGCTCCTCAACACTGATGCTAAGAAGTAGATCCTGGACAAGAGGCCCCAGAACCCATCAATCTATAGGAGGTGGCACCCCACCTTCCATTTGGAGATGGGGGCACTTAGACCTTCAGTGGTTACCTTTTCAGAGAAAGCAGAGTCCCAGTGGGGTCTGGGGCTGTCTCCTGGTCTGTCCCCCTTTTGGGCATTCTCTGCAGAAGTGTGCCTCATGTCCACAATGGTAGCAGGCTCATGATGTAGACACCAAACAGGTGGGGCATTTCCTGAGAGCTGTGATGAAGTCATGGTGTCTTCTATCTTTTTCTTTCTTTTTAGTAACGTCCTGGTTATAGTATACAGACAGGGGTAGCTACATTAGTTGGCCCAATGATTTTTCCCCTTCAACCACAGACTTTTGGAGTTTTGGATATCTGGGGCTAATTGAGTTAGAAATTTATATTTGAGGAGAACCTCTCCCACCTTTGACTCTGGGTTCACTGTGGTATGCTTTCTGACAATGTCCTTAAGATGTTGTAAAAAAGTAAGGGGGTTTTCTTCAGGGCCTTGTACTACAGTCATCTGGGAATAGTTTAGAGGTTTTACTTTGGCCCTTTTTAGCCCCTCCACATTAAGATAAATGAAATGACATCTACACCATTCATCCTCCTCACTATTTTGATTCCAATGTAGATCTACCAAGGGGACTGCCTGTGCCCCTGTGGGTATAGGCACATTTATTACCTCATTTTCAGGTGCCACAGGTATTGGGTCACATTGAAAATGAAATCTTCCCCAAACTTAGTAGCCTGGGCCAGGACCCTTTGCTTTTCTAATGAGGAAAGAGTCTGGTCTAATAGAAGCATAATATACTTCCATGCCAATTCAAAGTTTTGGATTACAGAGATAAAGGCTTGGATGTATTAGTTGGGGCATCAGTATAGCTACCCTTAGATCTGATAACCAGAAGGGAACATAGAGTTGTCCTCTTCCTACCATTGCCTATTGAAAGGGGAAATATCCATTAGGAAGTTCTGAATATTGGGGTGGCTTAGAAGGTAGGGCAGAGGGTGGAGAAGTAGGGGCAGGGGCTTTGTCATTTGTAAGGGTTTTTTTTGTTTTTTTTGTCCTCCTTCCCATGTTTATCCTGTGGCTTACAAAGAATGGCCAGTGTTTGAGTATCTAGATAGCAATTATGGAGCTGTTTTGGATGGTCTCAGAGATAAAAGAAAAGCTCCATATAGGGGACCTCAGTCTACTTTTCCTCCCTTTTACAGAAAACATCTAACTGGAGTATAGTATTATAATTTAAGGAACCCTGTGAAGACCACTTCTCTTGGTCACCCAAAAGATACTGAGGCCAGGCCTCACTACAAAGAAAGATGAGGGTCCTTTTCTTGAGATTAATAGGATCAAGGTCCTTCCAAGACTTAAGTAGACATGCAGGTAAAGACCAAGTGGGTACTGAGGTTGGAAGACTGGAGGGGGCAGGTCCCATCTAGAAGAAGAAGAACAACAACTGGGTGAGTATCCCTCTTGTCAGCATCCTGACTGGGGACTGACCTAACTAATGAGAGCAGGTGTCCCTGTCTCATGACTTCCTTCTTGCTATCCATGACCAGGACTGAAGGAAGTGACTGGTCAGATTAGTTCACCTGACTGACACAGTGGGTGAAAAAGAAAAACCTCTAGGATCCTGCCTTTCAGCTAACAGTAGGAAGCCTCTTTAACAAAGGGATGTATTGCCTTTAAGGTTATAGAGGGCATTTAGAAGGCATCCTGGGATAATCACAGCCACAAAGGACAGCTAGTGTTAATATTTGGAGAAAAAAATCTTTTTTTTATGCAGAGGCCAAAAGTATAAAAAATTTTAATTGAGAAGTTTAGAGACTGTAGTAGTGCCCATTTTTTTGGTGTTTCTGGAAGATTACATTAGTGCCTTTTTTTGTGTGGGCGGAGCAGGACCATAACCTTGACATAAGAATTGGCTCCAAGGGCTCAGTTGGTCAGTCCCAAGGCGTGAGGTGGGGCTGAGAATGTGGCCTGTGCAAAGCACCGCCACCACCTCCCCACAGCTGGGAACAGAGACCCTGTCTGCCCAGGCTTGACCCTGCAGTCCCTTCTGTATGGCTGGTGTCTTTGGATGTGTGCTGGGTCCTCTCTAATGGATGATCTTAGCTATGGCAGGCATTATTGCCATGCCCAGGGCTCGGCATCCCTGTGCATAGTGCACCTGTGTGTTTTCCCTCCTCCCTTTGTGGGTGTGGGATTAAGGATGTGTGGGACAGCTGCAGTTTTTCTGAAGGCATCTTTGCCTCCATCGGTGCCTAGCAGCTTATTTAAAGCTGCTTTGGACTGAGGGGCCTGACAAACTAGGTGTGGGAATATCTTAAGAAAGTACCATGGTATGAGTTTTTCATGGGAGGCCAGGGTCCCAGCAAGCCCAAGGAGGCGAAGGCAGACAGAGATGAAGGACAAGGCAGCAGGACCAGGGAAGAGGCAAGAAGGGGTGTCCTGACATCTTAGGTAACGGAGGGGAAGGCAGAGCCTGGAGGCATTAGGCAGCCTGAGGGATTAATGGTTAAGTGTGCTTCTAGGTCACTCGTACTAGGTGGTACAGCACTGTCAGTGACATGAAATATTCACCGTAGGGTCACTGTCTCAGGCAGAAGGGGTATTTGACAGATGGGAAAAAGACAAAAAAATCATCAGGTGCCACAACCAATCAGGTCTCCTCCAATGTAGCATAAGGTGTATCCAAGTAAACCAAATAAACCCTGGGCTTTGTCTTGGCCTGTAGGAAGATAGCAAAACATCCCCAGAGCCGGAATCTCCGTGAGGCCAAAGTTGGCTAGGAGCTGTTGGTTTGATACCATGAAGGGAAAGTCCCTCAGGAAGACAGGAAGAGACTGACAGGGTAAGCAGTGGAAGGAAGTCTGTTTTTGGAGAGTCCTTAGCAGAGGGTTTCCCCCGGCAGGAGCATCCAGCAGGGTGGCGGACACTCACAGTCACACCTTAGGCATGCCCCTGTGGTTTGGTGCTCAAGTCCTATCAACTTTGGCTGGTGTCAAGAGTTCTTGCCTTTGCAGGCCAGAGAACTGGATTATAAAACAGCTGATGGATGAGCCAAAGCTGGTATTCCAAGTAGGATTTATTAGAGCAAATGGAAAGGCTACAGCTAGAACAGTGCAGCGGAGCCCGGAAACCAGAAGCTCACTGCTCAGATGAAGGCTGGGGTTTCTATGGACGTTTTAATTCATGGATTTGCGGGCTTTCTTAGATGAACTGGTTTGTTTGCCCCTTACTGGGGAGGGGAAACGATTGTGAGAGCATTTTGCTCATCAGCCCTGTGGAAGATCTGACACCCTGTGTCTCCTCTTCAGGGTGCAGGAATGCAGGTTTACACCTCCTTCTCAGGATGCAGGAATTACAGTGCTCTCCACGGGGGGGATGAGATACTCACTCATCTGCCTTAGGTCTCCAGACCCAACAAATTGTTAATGTGCTAGAGAGATTATTGCTAACTTTCTTGTAGAAAAGTATCTTGGTAACAGAAAACAGATTTAAATTTTGAACTACCACGGAATTTTAACCACTGTGCCATAATTGACTTAAAGCCAGCCCACAAGAAATAGTCTTAAAGAGGAATGAACAGTGTGAGATTCCACTACCCCAGAAGCAGCCAAGACTGCAAATTATTTACACCCACCCAACAGCAGTTTCAGGTACTCAGGTATTTGGTGACCCCACTCTGTGGAAGCCATTATGATGAGGGCAGCTAGACCTTGTTGGTCCTAATAATTTCAAATGCTGGTAAGCAGAAGTTGCCAGAGTTTCTGAAATCCCATGCTAATCCTCTAGGCTACTTCTGTCACATCCTGCCAAAGAAGTCAGGAATTTCTTTGTTGCCCAAAACCTCCCTTATGACTCTCAACAGCCCCACCATGTTTTCTTGCCGGCATGCTTTGTCGTGATATTCAGGTTCTCTGTCACTAACTAGGGTATTAGAAATTTAAACAATAGCAATGATATCCACAACCACTATCATAACACACATCCTCTCTCTCTCTCTCTCTCTCTCTTTCACATACATACATACACACACACACACACACACACACACACACACACACACACTCTCTTCCAGGCTTTCAGGATTTTCCAGGTCCTACTAGTAGTTCCTATCAAAATTCCTAATGAATGTCCAAGAAATAGTCTCGCTTACTTTAAGAATAAAGAAAAGATGAAGAGCAAAGATAAGAGATTGTGTCCTATTTGGACACAAACACAAAAAGCACCAATCTATGTGATGTGCTCAGAAAAAAATCTGCATTTTCAGTGAGCAAGAAACACCCAGAAGAGTGTGGACTTGGTTTGGAGGATAATTTGTAGTAGGAGAAGGTATACTACAAATGTCTTTTCTGACAACACTAAACGTTGGCTGGAAGGGAGGAGAAGCAAGCTGTGTCCACACTTCTCCAGCAAAACTGTGTGCGTGTTGTAGTAGTGGGAAGGGTGAAGGAGAAGGAAGGAGATTAAGGTGACGGTATATGGTAGACGGACTTCATATACCTATATGAAGCAGAACTAAGAAACCTTTTGCAATTGCTTTTGGTGAGGCGGGGAGGGAATTAAGGGGGAGAGATAATGGGGACAGCATAACTAATATACAATGTAAGTCTAATTGGAATTGTCACTATGAATCCCCCCCATAATGAATACATCCTAACAAATTTTTTTTTTTAATTCCAAAACAAAAAACTTTCTATGTGAAACTCTACTACTTCGGACAGAGTTTGGGAAGTGAACCATAAGTTTACAAATGAATTTCCAAACACAAATCTTTAAATAAAATGGGGACTACCACCGTTTCCTTTAGAACTTTCTTCCTCAAAATTTTCTTGGTCAAAATAAGAAATGTGATACTTTGAATAACCAAAAAGATTCTCTTTGCAACTTTGGGCAAGCACTTATATACTGTCTTCTAAACCAAGACAGACTGGCAAATAAGATAGGCCTTGTAATATCTGTCAAAATATTGTCAGTGACATTGCCAATTGTGAAGCACTTTGAGATTATATAACAACTAACATGATGTAAAATGAGTGACAAAGAAATGACTTTTTAAGTATATTTTCCAAAAATATAAATTTAATTTCAATTTTATTGGAAATAGTAGAGATGGGGGATAAAATTAATGAAGTCTTGTCTTCAGACAAATTCATAATATATTTATTCTCTAAGACTAATCGCTTGAACTCATAAGTAAAACAGGGAAAAGAATAGGTGGTGGTACTTTTCTGGTTAAAAAGATTCAGGAGACATAGGACCAAGTAAAATGAGTGAAGTTTGATTTTACAAATGCTATGAAAAAACTCTGGCTTTAGAGAACACCATAAAGCTTAAACAATTGATGAAAGTTGATGATGTAATGAACATTAAGGAGTCGAAGATGTAAAATAAGAACATTATGACTTTTAGAAAATGTTCTTTGGAGATGCATGCTATAATATTTAGTAGGAAATTGATGTAATGTTTAAAACTTACTTTCGCTTGTTAGAGAGATAGATGAAGAGTAGAAGGTTTATTCCTGTATCCTTTTGATGCTTGTCTACATTTGACATTGTTTGCATGGGGTTATCAGGAAAATCTTTTGTCACTATCCTAAGAAGTCTAAGGGGATTTCTACTACAAACAAAGCCTTTTCCCTGTCTTCACTGCCTTTCTACTCTGCGTTATACATGTAGGTTTCCTTTTCATTCACCTACACACTGGTCTTCCTATATAAGAGAAATACAGTGAGTGATATTTATTTACAAATGGTTAGAAGGCATAGGCAAACTCTCTGGAGATAATATAGCACAAAAGAAGACCAAGGAGGTCTGCTGGGGTGGAGAAGAGTCATTGGGGTTTTATCTGAGAAAGCAGGAAGGGTCAGCCAGAGAAAGAGGTTTTAGTAATTAGTTAAGCATGTCAACTTGTCTAGGCTGAGTCCCGATTCCTCAATCACAAGCTAACTTTGGTGTATCTATGAGGGGTTACTGTAGGCATGATTAAGGTCTGTAATCAGTTTATTTTAGTGAATGAAGAGGATCATAGACAACCTGGGTGGTTCTGATTCAATCTTAATAGGTCTTAAGAGCACACTGAAACTTCCCTGAAGAAATTTCAATAGTTGCCAGAGAATCAGTTCCCTCTTGATATCATTCAGCTTACCCTTCTGGACTAGTGGACTTCAGAGTCCCCATAATCATGTATGCAAGTAGCTTGGACAAATTTTCAAAGATATATGTTCATCTATGTATATGTACATATGCATATATTTAAATGGATACACACACACACATGCACACGCGCACGCACACACACACACACACACACACACACACACACACACACACACACACACACACACACACACACATATATATCCTATTGCTTCTGTTTCGCCGGTACAACCCTGACTGATGCGAGGGTAATTCCTCACAGCTTTGAAAAGAGTAAGGATGGGGCATCTTGCTTCTGCGTGGGGGACGGGGGTGGGGAAAATACTCTCTAGTCAATGAAAGCAGTATTGCCAATGTTCCCATGGTTGATGCGTGGAGAGAAAGGCGGTATTGGGTGAGCAGAACAGAAAGAAGCAAAGTAACTATCTGAACATGGAAAGATGGGCAAGTGTAATCTGTTACACACCCTTGAAACCTTTTTGGTCTTGAACAAAAATAGAGGATAGAATGGTTGTTACAAAGTTCTGGAGTGATTGGGGGCTGAGGAGATGTTGGTCTTTCAGTTAAAAGTAGGAGTATGTTTAAAAGATCTATGGCACAACACGCTGACTTGGCTATAGATAGAAATATATTGTATTCTTGTAAAGTGCTGACAGAATGGATCTATAGGGTTCTCATCACAAAAGAATAACTACTTGAGGTAAAGCATATGCTAATTAGCTATATTTACTTATGCCACATTGAATATCTACTTCATGCTGTCCATGGCACATTCATATAATTTTATCTGTTAATTTAGAAGTAATAAAAATTTTTTAAATACTTTTGATTTGTTAGTGCATGTGATAGGGAGATATTAGGGGACTCTGGGAAAGATGGAATCATAATGAATGTTTGTTAAATGCACACTCAAAATGTGTTGAGAGTATAATGTCAAATGTCCCTGCAAGGACTACTGTGAGGGACTCTTTGCAAGGAATAAGATGAATATTAAAAGAGTTTCAAGAATTGGTCAAATTCTGAACATATTTTGCTACTGTGTATTTTTTTGTCGGTATTGGTGATTGAACTTAAGGCCTCATACTTACTAGGTAGGTGCTCTTCCACTAAAACCACTTCATCTCAGATTCTGGACATATTTTGAAAGTAAAATAAACAGGATTTACTTATAGATTGATCATGGGTTTCAGAGGGGAAAAAGGAATCAACACTAACCCCGGATTTTTGCCAGCAGAAATAGAATTTATTTATTGAGGTGGAAAAAATGGTCAGAGGAATAAGCTAATGAATAAATGCTTTCTTGGAACACATTGAACTTAAACTTCATCATCACTTTCTATCAGCAAGAAGCCCTGTTTGCTGCGGTTGTTCTGTGGAGCCTCCAACTGCTCAAATTGACAGGTGGTCATGTGCACAGACAGACATGGCCACAGGTGTGTTTGGAGAAGGTATTCCTAGCCAAAGGGCTACTCTGGACAAAGAAAAGAGACCAGAAAGGGTCTTCTGTAAATGGAGAACCGTTTTCTGTAAATGGACTAAAGGTTCATACAGAGAACAGTCACATCGTAAGACTTCCCATGCCAAACTATGATGCATGATGTCTTCTGAAAGCTACTCCTCTCTCTTTTTCTGCCAATGCCCTCAAACCAAAATTTTACATTTGATATCTTGCCTAAATTGTTCACCCGCAAGCTGCCCACATTTTCTCAATACTGGGAGAGTGATGGCTTTATTGTGATCTCTTTGAGATGGAGATAGATCTCAGCTTTCCATTTTCAGCATTTATATTCTCATCTGAAAATGTGGCACAGAGAAATATGTGAGATAGCAACTCCAGGTTACTTTTTTCCCACTGTAATAAAAGAAAGTTTGAGTACATTTGAATACATTTACTATGCCAAGAAGAGTTTAGAAAAAGATTCATTATCACATGTAATTGAATTCTGTTTAATAGTAATCATAATTTTGAGAACTCTTTCCAGAAAAACTCTTTGTCATCATTATTCATGATGGAATGTGGAACTGAAAGGTCTGTTAGGTTGGCGATCAAATTTGAGAATATTAATAGTATCTGTAATGGCCCAACGTGTACATACATTATTAAAGTAATTTTGATTTACTACAGCTCACAGTGATGTTAGAGAAGCAAGATTCCTGGTGGGTAGAGGAAAGACAGCAGGACACAATCTCATTTTCCATTTATCCTCCTTTAGCAAAAATTGACTGATTCCATTCCTAAATTTTACATTAGAAAACAATACTGAAGAAAATCTTGATTCAATGGCTGTAGTGATGAGGCCCTTAGTTCAAATCTCAGTGCCATTAAAAAAATTTTGGGGGGCTGGTGGAGTGGCTCATGTGGTAGAGCATTTGCCTGCCAAGCAAGAAGCCCTGAATTCAAGCCCCAGAATGGGGCAAAAAAAGTAAATAAAATAAAAATAAAAATAAGTGATGTAGTGGACTTGTGACTGTCCTAATGTGTACTTATTGTCTTGCCTGTTTGCACAGAAACAATCTCAGATAACCTGGTATGCATAAAGTATCATACTATGAAATAAAAAACAACAATGCTCTCAGAAAATCTGAACGAAGTATGCATGTGGTGTGAATATATTTATACATATATATGCATTTATGTAATATATAGTTGAATATATGTATAATTATATCATGTAATTGATGTATTGAAGGAAAATTAAAATTTCACAAGTTAGTTTCTGCATATGGAGTTGAGCAATGTACCCTATGCGTTGCAGTGCACTCTGTCTTAGGTATTCCCACCACAGGGTCAGCATTTGGCCTTAGAAAGAATTCCAGAAGCTATTTCTTCAGTTAGAACAGCTTGACCAGGGTTTGGCAAGCATTTTCTGGAAAGGCCCAGAGAGTAAATATTTATGACTTTGTGGTCCAGGCACTCTCTCTGCAGCTTCTCCAGGGCAAGCATAGATAATACGGAGAGGAATCAGCCTGGCTGGGTTTCAAGAAAACTTTCCTTAGAAAAGTAGCTGGGGTACAGATTTGGTCTGAAGGCCATGGGTTGCTGACCTAAACCTCAACCAGAGGTGAGCCAGCTCCATTCTTCAGCCTTCTCACCACAAAGACACTGGGTCTCAGAAATTATAAAAGAGGAAAAAATAAGCAGCTTCAGGCATGCCAAATGGAAAATTATTTTAAAGTAAATCAGTCCTATTAAAAGTCTTTAAAATATCAAATGTTATTCTCCCCTAAATTTACTTCCCATTAATAGTAAGAGATTCCATAAAATCTAAACTTATTTTTAGCTCTTTAATGAATTTGAGTCCTAAAAAAAAAAGCACAAGGTACAAAGAATATATAAATTATATATGATATATATTACATATGTATATATTGTGAGTTATATAATAATGAATGTATATAATTATATATAATGATATGTACAACTGTTTTTACAGTACTGGGTTTGGACTTGGGGCCTTGCATTTACTTGGCAAGCACTTGACCACTTCAATCCTGCCCTCAGCTCTTTTTGCTTTAGTTTATTTTTCAGATAAGGTCTCACTGATCCCAACCAGCCTCTGACCATGATTCTCCCACTTCCATCTCCCAGGTTTCTGAGATTACAGACTTGTACCACCAGCTTGTTTGTTGAGATTGGTCTCACTAAGATTTTTGTGTGGACTGGTCTCTAACCATAATCGTCCCATTTCTGCTTCTTATATAGCTGGAAATATATAGAATGTTAATATTAATTATTTTGTTGAAATAATGTATTAACCAAGTGTTTTCACTCTCTACAGGAGTTTTCTTTCAAGAATGGAGTAGAGTGGATAGATTGGTGGTGACTTAATTTTCAACACACATGCATGCACACATACAAATATCACCATTTAACTAACAATTGTGTGGGCTCTTTGTAGGTGAAGAAACAGTTTATTAATCAAAACACAATCTGTTGCATAATTTTTTAATGTGCACATATTTTGGAAATAGTGGTGTGGCCTTAAGAAATTCACACAAATTCTTTGAAATCCACATATCTAAATGATAATTAAATATCCCAGTGTAGTCAAAAGCATATTTTTCTAGGAAGTCTAAGTTTGGAGTCAAAGATAATTTCTAATGTGCATTAATTATGTGACAACAGACAAGTGCTCAACCTCTCTGAGTGTCTTCAACCACAACCTAGGGCTTCAATAGCTGTTTTTTTGTTTTGTTTTGTTTTGTTTCCGAATTTCTCACCTAACCCATGCAAACCAGAACCCCAGGGTGTTTTAACCTCTTTACATTATAAACCAAATATCTGGGGAAGTTAGTGAACACACATTATGATGTTTATTTTAGAATTTGGGATAAAAAATTATACCTAAAAAACCACCAAACAATAATAAAATTGTGTGTTTCATGTCTTCTCTCTATTAACACAATTAGTGCATATATAAGTATGCACATAAGTATATACAAATAATATGTGTAACTTATTTAATTTTTGCTTATTTGTTTTTGTAAAAAAAAATCCCCAAAGTGTTTGGGACATAATCACCAACCTGGGAGGTCACAATTATACCGTTATTCAAAACTTCAGAAAAGAAGATGTCTTAATGTTCTTAACAATCATGACACGTTCAAGATATTACAAGAACATATTGTTAAAATGCTTTACTTTATATTTTTAACTCAGCCATTATTTCCAGGAGAGTTATAATAAAAATGGTCAGTTACTCTTCTACAAACAAAATTCTATTTCATATTATTGATTAAACTTTGCCTTCATGTTTTCTTCTCTAAATAATAGTTGAGGAAAATATTGATTAAGTCTAGAAATGCTTTATTGCAGCCTCCTTAACAATCGATCAGTGGCATGAGGTCATTTAATCGATTTTTGATTCACTTATGATTAGAAAATCAGTAAATTATTTTATTCACTTTGAGAGCTACACTCATCACAAAGAAATTTAGTTGAATTGAACTTTGGCCATGAATTTGAAGGGCATCATATGGCATAATTAAGTAAATACATAAATTTTATTTTATAAGGTGAATATTACCCTGCAGGGATATGCCACATTCTTGGTTTACATCCAGATTTCAAAAATCTTGGCAGAGCCTTCCAGGGCAAACCCTACCTCTTGTGAAAAATGCAATTATATCTTGAATATATACTTATGGTGGACCAACCTAAATTTCTTTTGGAATGTTCTTTTAGGAGTAATTACAGAAAGATCAAGATTCAATTCCCACCCACACTTTCCTCAACATGAAATCGACATCCTCTCAATGACTTTATCTCTTCAATGGTAGTGTTTACTCAACGGAAGTGTGACAGAAAATCTGCAACTTTTGATGATGGTGAAGAAGAACATTTTAAGCTGCTCGCTGCTGTGGACTGAGAGGTCATTGCCAGACAGGAGCGATCTTTTCACCTAGCAGTGACCAGTTCATGAAATGAGAGAGAACAATATGAAGTGTCATGTTCACATTGCATGACTCAGGTATAAATGTAAGGACTGTTTTGTTGGAAGTGCGCTGTGCTGGCTTGCGTTAAGAAATAGGATTGTTTGACTCTGGTTCTTCTGAATTAAATCTTATGTAGCTATAAATCTGTACCTCATTGTTCTAATATATAAAATAATATTTATATACTTTGTAGGAAACAGTAAGTGAAACATTACATGATTTTGAAATTAGTCATGAATGCTTAATGAAGGATATGGGGAAAAGTGATAGAAGTTTTGTATGTTTTGCTAATGATGCAAGAGGGAAAAATGAAAAGATCTGTTTAGCTGTTCCCATTACACAGATACATTAAAATCTTCTAGTGCTGTGATATGTGAAGTATATTACAAAAAGCAGAATAAAAAGTATGAAATGCCTGAAATCATTAGGTAGCTTTTCTCTCCTCTTTCCTGTTTTTTGTTTGTCAACTTCTAAGGCCATGACACTGTATCAACTCCTAAGTGAAACCTTTCTATGATGGTAGTCATATATTGCTTTTGTTGTTTTAGTATCTATGGCTACATCCTTGATACAATTCCCCAAGTCTTTTTATGTATTGCTAATAACAGTCAGTGATTGGTCTTGCCTTTGAAACTGTGACCACACAGAAAGTGAATAATTTTGTACAACAATATGAAAGAGTTGTGATTTCCACAAGTGCTTTTCTTTGTAGTCACTGATCTTCTATATAAGTTATTTTGTTATTTTTTCCCAAAATATAGACTAGTACTTGTTGAAGAAAATTTAGAGAGAGCAAGGAGAGTACAATTGTCAGGGATTGCTTATAAAATGATACTAATGATTGATGATAGGCTAAACCAACATCAAATTCTGAATATTTTAAACACATTTTTTCATAAAAAAATATTAACAAGTGCTTCTTGACTTATAATACACAGAAATTTGTATCAATGTAGCATAACCCTGAATTATGTGTCTATAATGTATATATATATATATACATTTGCTTTTATACATGTATGTATATATAAATAAGTATGTTCATAACATTGGCAGATCACATATGCTTTTTTCTTTCCTTTTATCATGCTAAATACCATGATTGACTTAGGAGAAAACAAACACAAGAATAAAATCACTCCACACCTGTTAGTCTGTGAATTCCTTCCTTATCTACTTTCTAATAATAAATCTAGCTTTCCTGAGTCAAATCATTCCACGTTTATCTTCTCACCTCCTTCTTTCTCCTTGCTTCTTACCCCTGCTTATCCTGACAATGCACTCCCATCACCCCTCTGGACTTCACACTTCACTCTAGCTTAGTTTGGCACATATTCCCATGTCTCCATCATCTGTTTTAGTCAATCCAACTGCTGATCAGTTCTCCAGTTACTGATGACTGATAACTGTTATACCCAGCACGGAAGGACAGCAATGGACCAAAGAGCCTGAGAAATCTAGCACTCACTTATGAGTAAGACTTCAAAAGAGGATATTTGTATTGGGACTACGTCATCAGTAGGAGATGAAGTTACTAGGTACTTTGAGGCAATTTAGTCATTTAGGAAGCTGATTCTCCTTCAAGAAAATACTTGAAAATGTAGTAATAGTTAATCAATGGAGAAATAATAGTTAGTATAACTATCATGTCTCGATACAGTGTCAGCATACATATATTACTTCCTTTATGTATTTACTTACATTCAGTTAACTGGGTTTTTTTTAATTTGGCACCTACTACCTGATTGCAGTATTGAAAAGACAAGAGTAACAACTCCATAATTGTCATGTTGCAGAATACAATCTGACTGGAGATACAAGAATTTAAAGATGCATGGAGCAGAGGCCAGTGGCTCACGCCTGTAATCTTAGTTACTTGGGAGGCAGAGATCTGGAAGATCGCAGTTCAAAGCCAACCCCGGGAAAATAGTTCATGAGACCCTATCTTGAAAATACCAAACATGAAAACAGGCTGGTAGAGTGTAGTAGTATGGAATATATAAAATATCTCCAATCAAATATTTGAGTTCAAGCCTCAGTACTGCAAACAAAAAGTTCATGGAGAAAGAGTGTCAAATGAGAACAACCATATATGGAAGGTGTCAAGAAATATGCTCCCACAGGGAACTGATCTAAGTGGAGAGAGACACCGGTGGATCTTGTATCATCTTTCAGTTTCTAATTTTATTTGCAAATATTCCATTGAGTTCCAGGACTTTTCATATTAGTCATTCTAGAATATAACAGTAAACTACCACTGGTTTACATGCTCTAATTCTCAAAGAATTTTGATCAGTGTCTATTTGCTCATGGTCCAAATGGTTTAATTTTATATAAAGAAGATGAAAAATGTCTCCTCTTATGAATTGCGTACACCTTAGAAGTAGTTGTTTGATAAATCTTGATCAGTGCGAAGTGCAGCCACACCACTCTTTTGAGTTATTTGGTCAGCATTAACATAGAAAATAATCTGTTGTTGGCTTCAGTTTTCATTATGATTTTTTACTCTCATCTAAAGCAATCTTGGATAAATTTCACCCAATGCATAAGTGGTTGTATAAGTACTGTACAACTATAAATACTATACAACTATTCACATTTGGGAATTAGAAATTATCTTTAGGTTATGTCTAAATTTGCCTAATACAAAATCAAATGCATAGTTGAGTTACTGATAGTGCTTGTGAAGTCTAACAAGATGACAATGTAATACAGACTGCAATTTTTAAACAAAAAATGGAATGTCTTGATCATTAAATTTATCAGAAACTATGATTCTTTATTTTAATAAATAAGGTTACTGAAATTAAGTAGTTACAGTGAGCTTAGTACCGTGTTTGGTTCTACGAGCATATCAGCTCACAAGAATAAACTGAGACATCACCTCAGAGATTTCAGTATGAGAGCAATTACCAAACAGTTATGCTATTGTCTGGTTCAACATTCACTAAAAATTCAAAATCTCAAAAACAGTAAGTATACATTCCAGATTTAGCAAATAAAAATATAAATTTTACATTATATGTACTTAACCAAATATTTGATTGGAGATATATTATATATTCCATACTAATATAGGGTCCTCCAAATTTGTATGTTTATTTCCTAACTCCCAGTATCTCAGGATATAATCTTGTTTGGAGTACAATCTTTGGCAGACATAATTACTTAAGAAGAGGTCATAAGATGGACTGCTAATCCAGTGTAACTGGCTGCATTATAAAAGTGGACATTTAAACAAGAGCATTGCACACAGACAGAACATGTGATGATGAAGGCAGAAAATGAAAAGCTAAGTAATGCCAGGAGTGTCATCAGGCTCTGGAGCCAGGGACGGTCATGGAAGAGCTTGTCCCCACAGCCCTCAGAAGGGACCAGCTTTGCCCACACCTTGGATTTGAAATTCTAGGTCTGAGCGGTGAGGTAATTCATTTCCCTTGTTTAAGCTAGGCAGTTACTGGGACTTTAATATGGCATCACTAGCAAAGGTATACTAGATCTCTCCTTATGGAAATAAGCTAAAATAAATCTTATAATAGCAAATATAACCAAAGAGCATATTAGCTAATATTTGCATAGTTCTGATGTTAATTGATCAGATCTTTACTTTAGCCCACACAGCTTCAGAGGCCAAAAGTATGATTCTCCCACTTGCACATCTATTGTGCTGCTTTCCTAAAGACTCATCTTCTGATATTAAATATAGCTTATTCTTTTTATTGAGGGAATATTTTTCTCATTAAGAGACAATTGTGGCAATTACCTTTTGAGATGTCACCCCTCCTTGTCTCCTTTCCCTTTTCCTTTTTCAGCTGTTTTATACCAAGAGTCTGTGCACATCTTCTGTCTTTTTTATCCTGTAGTATACTCTTTATCTTTAATTTTCAAGGTTTTCATAGTTGCTGTGTGAGCTTTTCCTGCAAGCTCTTCTTTAAACTTGGGTCTTCACAGTGCCATTTAACTAGGGCACTGATGTGTATCTCTTTCAAGGTCATCGTTCTCTGCTTGCAGTGGGAACTGTGTCTGCTTCTGTGCACTGGCAGAACCTATATCCCTCCCTCACCCACGGATCCTACACCTGAGCTCATTGCTGCTCTGCTACTCTCAGCACTTTGGATAATGGCTTTGCTTATTAAATCTTCTGCAGATTCAACTGAATTCTGGGAATTTATGACTATCATGTTTGCTGCTTTATCATCCTATTTTGCATGCTTCAATTTTTTAATACTAGCTTTATATTCTAAGAACTTTATTTCTACCTGCTTAGGTAGAGTATTCACTGCAATATGTTCAATGACTCTCTCTTGGGTAGTGTGTTCTTCCATTTACTCTGCTGCTTGGCACATACAAACCAGCCAGTGTTAAGACAGTTATGGCTATTTTTTGTCAAATAAGCATTTGGAATCAGCTTTTATTTCTACTGCATAAGTTTATTATTATTATTTGATTACTGATTTTGTTCCAACAATTGGAAGAATTTGATATGCTCAGTTGTAAATAATGAACCTGCTGGGAAAACTTATGAAACGTGGGTTTCATGTAGGCATGCCATTGGTGGGGTAGTCTCTGAACAAGGACAGATTGCGAATGAATTCACAAGTGTCTGGGAAGAACAGGGACTTCCACTCCCTATTTTTACTGGCCTAAAGGACTCTACACACTGAGAATTTCATATAGCTGCCCCAACTCCTTACAATCACTAGGATAATTTTACTTCTACTTAACATTATATTAAAGGAATATTTCCACTATAAGGTAGTTGAGATCTATTGATATTAGCAATGTTATCATAGTGGAATTACCTGGTTGCTTAGAGGGACTTGCCATGATGACCAACCTAAATGTTCAGTCATATCAGTCTCTTGTTTTATTGTAACTATTATGCATCTTGATATTTGTGTCATTTATATTTACTCTAGGCTGAGGTGAAATTTTTCTTTATCTTCAAGTTCCATGTTGATTAAGTGTTCTATAGCTCCTGGGTTGAACTTCTTCCGTACCCTGCACCCAGACACTGCTTTCTGCACTGACAATGCTCGGTGAGGGTCCCAATTCAATGTAATTCCAAATAGTAACATACAAAACTGATGCAATCACAACACTTTGCTTTTAATTAGTAATATGAAATACAAATAAACAGACTGAAAAAAAGACAAAGTGGATGCACTCATTACAACTACAGTCTCTTTTCCTCGTGACTGGATGAATGCAATCCAGCAGGAAATTTTTCCTTACCTTTATAAAGACAGAGCTCCTATGAACAATTACATACGTATAACTTTTGGATTATCCAAGTGCTTGCTTTAAATATAGGCAAAGTGGTTTGCCTGAAATTCCACCAGGAATAAAGAGATCATTTATTCAGCAGGCAAAAGAAATCTGTGGGTCATATTAACCATTTTATGACATTGTGCAGGCACACACCATAAACAAATACACACAAATGGATAAAGCAGTACATTCTAAGATTTAGGAAAATAATCCCCAACTAGAATACCCTGATAAAACAAAATGCCACAACCTCAAGTGAAAAAAAATGCAAAAGAAATTACAGTCATAAGGTTGGCTGTACTCACTGTACCTGGATGGAAGTATTTGAGCTTTCACCATGCTTTTCTGAATTTTATTACTCTTTGCATTCTGACTACTAACTGAAAACAGGATTCTTTCAGATTCCTGGGCAGCTTGCCACTACCTTGGGCCAAGGGGCCAATAAAAATCATTAGCAAAACATAAATTTCATCCAGTGGGCTTTCCTGAACATGTGTGAGTGCTCGTAAGGTTAGAGTACAGGATTCCACATGCTCTCTCTTCATGTGCTCCTCGTTTGCTTGCAATTGGGTACATCAAATCCGTTGTGATTATACTGTGATTTATATCAAGTGAAGATCAATAAGCTGCTCAAATACACTAATAGACATGTGATTAAATAGACATGTTTGCTAATAAAAGGCAGTAGATATGGCTTAACATAGTTCTAGGCTGTTTTTAAAGTTTGCAGTGTAAAATGCATATTCTGTATTTCATTCATTCACATGAACATATTTTCATAAGAGGAAAGTATAGAATGGAATATGCATACTCATTGCTATGATGGGGAATTATATAAGCTTCATGTGACACTGAAAATATCTACCCTTCTTTTTGCATTCAAAATTCGCAATTGTTCTTTCACTAGTTTGATCACATTTCCATTTTACTTCACATATATTTTGTAAATGGTTTATCTTTCTATTGAAAGTGGAAAATATTTTCTGCAAAAATAATTTATTTTTAACTGTTAGCTTAAAACACACACATGCTCACATAGGCAGAAACACAAACACACTAAAGTTTAATTAGAAAGTGCCAACATTAAAACAACTGCCATACAACATAGACTCATTGCACTTCTGATGACCATAAGGCCTCCTTCAACAGAATTCACAGTAACTACCTTGAATATGCTGAGTGGAAACAATGAAACCAGGAAGTGGGATTCAAGAGTGGAGAACACAGACATGCTGTAGAAAAAGTATGGAGGAAGACAAAACACCATATTTGATGGGGCAGTTTTCACTAATTTGTCACTACATTAATCCAAATTCCAATGATTTTTTTTTCTTCCTGTTGAATACATATGATTCCCTTGATCATACAAATCTCAGTCAATTAAAATCCAAAATTCTCAATTTGGAGGAGAAAATATAAATCAAATTCTTTGTAATTCAAACCAGAAGGTATCCAACCTTAGACTGACTAATCTAGAAGGAAATATATTTTAACTATAAACATCTACTTAAAAACATTGTACAACAAACTAACACCCCTAGTTATATTAATAAATTAAATACAAATTATAGCCAAAGGATTCCTCCTTTTCTTTCCTTGTTTTATTTTGACAGGTTATGAGAAAAAAACAAGGTTTTTTTTAAGGGTTCACAGAATACAACACTTGAGGACTATATTCTATATCCTGGCAGAATTTTATTAAATTGTTCTAAACAGCTGGTTATCTATTTTTAAAGGCTCCAGGGAAGGGTGATTCACACCATGTATAGGTAGTGTTTTTTAATTCTGTGATCCTTAAATTATCATTCATGTCTATTCAGGTTTTTATTCACTAAAGAAAGCAGTTGGAAACAATAAAAAATAAAGTAGAATTAAGTCATGAGTAGAGACATAGATGCTTCTTTGAAAAGAGAATGAGAGAGAAGACTGACGTTTGCCAGTTTCAACATAAGCTTCCTACATTTTACCCCCTATCAGTTAAAAATATTTTAAATATTTCCTATCTAACACTGGCTTATATGTATCAAAAATCTATTAAAAATCAATTTATTTTGTTTAAATTCAGGAAGACTTTTTGATCCCTTAATAGACTGGAATGCTTTCTTTCCTAAACAGTCTGCTTCCAGTCACTTATATTGTTTGTTTCTGAATGGTGAAAAACAAACATATCACCAATAATGATGCTTATAACACAGTGATGAGTAATTGTCTTTTAGTTTTCTTTCTAATTTTAAAAATCATATCTAGTTACATGAACATAGATAATAAAATATGTATATATTTGGGAGCCTGAAGAGTGATAACATACAAATTACCTGGACAGTGGCACTTAATTTTTTTTCTTTGTGAAATTATACTGTTTTTCCAGCATAATTACACAAAATCATTGTGTATGGTGGGTACAGTGCTGCTTTGCCCAGATGCTCACTTCAGTTTCTTTGGACCCAACCCTCATCTACCTAGTGTATGGACTGCTGATGACTTCCAGCTGATTGCTCTGCTGGTGATTACCCTTAGCTGTAGAGGACTACGGAGGTTCATTGTCTGATATGAGATGTAGATGTCTAGCACCTCTATCTGCATCTCTGACTAACTGGGTATCCCACTTCTACTGCACTCTGTAGAATCAGGTGGAACTACAACTGTAATCAGATAGTTATTACTATTCTTACTTTCTTTCCTACCTTACAGTTTTACTTCCTAAAACTATTCCCCAATAAAACCTATGCAGGGGCCACTCCTGAGCATCAGTTTCTAGGGAATATAATCTAGGATGTGTAAAGCTTGTAATGGGAATAACTTAATTTGAAAGTCACTCAACAATTTTTGCACATAGTCTGGTAGTGTGTGTTCTCCGGTTCTTTAAACATCGTCTACATTTTATTTTACATCTATTTATAGTTCTTCATGCACTGGAAAAAATCAAGTAAATTTGAAAGGTACTGTGAGTAAGTTCCTGGAGATGCTGGGAATATACCTGAGATTTAATCTTCTTTTATTTATGAAATTTCTGCTGGTGCAATAGTCCACAGTACAATTGCTTATAGTCTGAAAAGACAAAATATACACAGCTAAAAACATTTCTGTTTTAGCTGAAATATATTGGTATTTTATTCATCCCTATTTCTGGTTTTTCTCTCCTTTTTATTCATTCATATATTATTACATATGTCTTTGCTATAAATCACCTCAATTATTTTTAAAGAAAGAGATAGTTCACTAAAATGGATTAAAATAATGTCAATAACTTTAAAAATTAAACAGCCTAGGTTTTGTAGAGAAAATACTTTAAATTGACAGAGGCAAGAACTCCCTTTCAGAAAAAGGGAGTAGAGCTAAGGAGTATCAGGAAGAGTGATGTGTTCACCACATGTTCAAATTCATACACAGACCAAAGAGCTACTCTTTATGTGATGAAATTGTTGATTTTAAGTTCGGATGTTAAATGGGTTCAACTTGGCCATGAATGTCAACATAAGGAATTTAATTTCCTTATGGCAAGACAGTAGATTAATGTTATGTGTTTAGTTGTTTCAGTTTGTGTTTATTTTAGAGAAGTAAAGCAAAAGGGAAAAATGGTGATTTTAAAATTTGTGTCTGTGCTGTGACTCTTCAAGGTTCATATGAGAAAGGGATGGAGTGGCACTAGCTAAGGGCATGAAATAAAAGGGTGGTTTGAAAGAAAAAAGAAATTGTCTGAGGCCAGAGTTGTTCCAGAGGAGAAACCAAAATACATCTGGATATCTGAGTTTGAGGGACAAGGGAAATGATTTATGGAAGTTGACTTTCCAAAAGTCATCATTTGCATGAGCGGAGAGACGATCACGATTATGAATGAAATAGCCAAATCTGGGGTATGGATACATTTGAGGAGAGAGAAAATTTACTTCTAGCTATATTGAGTTTGAAGTGACTACTTGCATGGGGATAAAAATAGAAGTAGGTAGGTGGGAGCAGAGCAGGAGAAATCTGGAGGCCTTGGTGCAAATACATTTCAGGGAGAAAGAAGACACGATGGGTAACTCTCAACAGAGAAGAACCATACTGTCAGAATTTTAGCAGTCAACTCTTATTTCCATTAAATATTATTTTTTGTATTGCAGAACAGTTCCATGATTGCAGGACAGTTCCAAGATAATAATCTGAAGTTCTTCATTGAAGTTTTGCTTCTGCCTCAATTGACTCAACTCTTTTCTCTCTGTCTTCCTATGTGTAACTGTGTTTATTACTTTTCATTTATCTCTTCTGTGTTACTTTTTAAAATTATATCATGCCTTTTCTCCCCTATGTCATCATAAAAAAGTCTGTGTTGGTGTAGGTCATCCTCAAATGTTTTTTAAGAAATCATTTCAGTTAAGTAGAACTTTCCTATCTTCCTGCCCTTAAATATTTTGAGTAAGGCTATAATGTCAGATACTATCATGTCTTTTTATGCTGAAGATTCTTATGCTGTATTACCTACACCTTCAAATTCAACAGCACCTAAGTCTCACACTCATCACTGCCATCTTTTTGTGCCTTGCCTTGTAACATTTTTCTAGTCAAGGAATTTCTTCTTGCAAAACCATTTCTTTATTATTGTGATGCTCCCTCACTATAGGTTTCTCTCCTTTGGTCCTTCCCATTTTCTTTTTACTCATCCTGTGATCTCTCATTCTTTGCTTTGTAAAAGTCTATGCACATGACCAAATGCAGAAATAGAATGTCTACTTGGTTGCTACTCTTCTTATATTTAATATCATATTATACCTGGTGATATAACTAGTGATATCTTAAAATGAAAGCATGCCTTCTCTTCCTTTGATAATATTTACATAAATATCTTACTGTTCTAGCAGAAGTTTCTACATATTCCATAAGATTTTCAGAATCTCCAAGATGGTATGGAATGAATTTTAGCTATTATAATATCATATTAAGAAAAAGTACTACTGTTCTTTATACTTCAAATTTCTTGTTTCTCTATAGACATTATTACTTCTTTTTTATACTTTTTACTATAATGCTGTTTCAATTAGCATGTGTATCACAATGTGCCTTCTTCTTTTGATACATTCTAACAGACTGATGTTAGATCATTTGACATTATACTTATCTTGTTCTTAAAATCAGACTTACATGAATTTTTCTAATAGATGGGTGATACTTTCTTCCCAAATCATAAAACTTTCCATGCAGATTTTTAATCTTTTAAGTGTCTACACAATGTCACAAATCCAACTTCCATACAGATAGCTTTGCTTATTTTTCATTGAGAAGTCTCAAATCTTTAGATTAAAGAAATGTTTGTCATTGAATCCTTGTGCTTTTCAAACTGAAATACTCAGTGAACTGCTTGGCTATGTCCTTCCCACACTCACAAGTGGCTTTTCTCACTGTCTCTATATTTGGTATTCCTTTCATATTGCCAGACTGGAAGGGCAACTCCTCAGAAGGCTAGAGGACAGAGAGACCTCAGCCATCCTGAAGTCCCATCTGCTGACCTAACATGGAAGAAAACTGTCTCAGAACACCTGAAGCAAAACAAAACACACCTGCTTACCCAGACGGTCTTTGCATTTCTCCTTCTCCTTCCAGCCCCAGACTCCTCCACTCACTGATCTTCCTTCCTGGGCTTTCCTTTGTTATCTGTAGCTTGCCCTAACCTTTCGGTCACTCTGAGACTGGTCATTTGGCTTCTCTGAGTACACAGGCTGATTGTAATGCAACTGAATGTAACAAAGACTTTCTGAGGATTCCTCTAGTGCAATATTTCACCTTTTCCTTGGATTTATGTGGCTGGTTCAACCCTTCCAGCTATCATTTGAACATATTTCCTTTTGCCTTTGTCCCTTTAGGTTACATTTAATTATTGATATTTTTACTGGATTTCTTCTTGATTTATCTTCTGTATTCTGCCTGCAGAAAAATAAAGCTCTTTTTTATTATTTTCCTCTTATTCTTATTTATTTCATGCTCCTTCTTCTGTTCATTCACTAATTCTGACCCTCATCTGAGGATTACAGAAAAAGGTGTCTCCACTGACATATTTTGTCTGTCTGTCTTCTCAGCAACCATCTCCTCCTGGCTGCTCTAGGGGACCTCTTGACCTCTTGAAACTTATGTTTTCCTTGTCTGTAGTCCTCTCACTTCTGTCTGAAATCTGTCTTTGTTATTTCTCCTCATTTCTTTCTGCAGACCCACTCATGTCTCCCTTTTCCTACCATCCCCACCCCGAAACATGCTTACATTGATTTTGGAGATTGTTACCATTTCTAGTCTTACTTCTAACATTTATTTTGAACCTTTGATTTCAATCCAGATTTTCAGCCCTTTCCCTTAGCAGAATAAATGTTGCACAAATTGGATTGGAAAATGTGCCATGCCCCTTTGTGCACTGCCAAACTCACATCTCCTGACTACACGCTGCTCCCAGATGAGTTTCAGTGCCTTATACAAAATGTGTGTTGAATTGTATTTTTTTATAAAGACAACCCTTCTTTGTTTCCTATTGGAAACACCTGATAAGTGGTTAATCCCATGGTATCCTTGCCACGTTTCTGTCTCACTCTTCTATTTCCATGTCTCAACCCCACACCGGCCTGCAGCAGGTGCTGAAAATAGTGACACAGGGCCATATCATCTGAGCCATAGGCCGCACCATTTGATCCTGCTAACTATTTTCACAACATGCTTCTGTATTTCTGTTACTTTTGTTTTCAGTTTAAGTGAAAATGATAGATAAAGACGTATTAACAATAAATATGTGACTATATTGATAGAACAATACATATCACTAGCAACAAAATATATTAACAATATAGGTAATAAATAAACACACAGTATGTATTTTGTGTTGTTTCCCCTATGTACTTGTCCAGTCTAGAGCTACACCCTGACTTCATTAGTTTCTAGAGAAAATATTCATATTTTCATGAGTATTCATACTTATTCATGTAAATTCACCTAGTTCATGATGTGCTCCTACTGTTTTTGAACTTTTTGTTTCATTACTAACTTTTGCAGTTTCACCAATTGAAATCTCAACATTTTTAAAGCATTTAAATTACTATAATATTCTCTACTCTAGATCTTTCAATTTTTTCTTATAGATCGTATACTTTTAAATGACAATACTTTTTCAGCCAAAGTCAAGTATATTTATAAAATGTTGTAGATAAAATCATATGTACAGTAAATATAAGAAAAGCAAGTGTAAGTGTCGGGTCAATTTGCCCAAGAGCACAGAACTTGGGAAGAACAAATTTGGATCTAGATTTCAAGTTTACAATTTTCTTCACCACTTGCACATTAATACTATGTCATAGCACCTTTTCTACCTATCTTAACACACATTTTTCCAACAATAATCTAGAGTGACAATGAAAATATGGTTTTAAAATTAATTGATATAGAATTGTTGTAGGTTGATATGAATGAAGATCAGCTTTACAGAAAACTTGTTCTTGGGCTGCTGATGTGACTCAGTGATAGAGCACGTGCCTAGTGTTCAATCTTTAGGCTTCAATCGTTAGAACTTCAAAACAAGGAATAAAACTTGTTCTTGAATTTTCAGAAACCTTGTCAAAGTCAAGCATTCATGCAGCCATTGTTAGTTAAGAAGTGAATTAACATAAGATGTAAAGACATGCTGTTTCTTTTGCTGCCATTGATGCGAATCTGATGTGTCCATTGCAAGCCATATTTCCTACGCAATTGATAGTGGATTCAAATCCAAAACTTTTCTCATTACAGAGCTTAACAAAAGACTGACATAAAAAAAGATGTGCAAAGTATTCACATTAGTAATGTGCTCATCAGTTTGTGTCTGCTTGTCATTGCAGTGATCAGTTTTGTGAAAAAGAATACTAGTAACTGAATGAAAGTGGTTAAATGAAGCTGATCCTACTCAGTTCAACAAAAATGGTCACACTGGTTCATTGTAAATGTGCAAAACGGAAAAAAAGCAGATGATACATTCATAAAAAATAAATGTTTCAGGGTAAAGAACCATTATGATATATTTTTCTAGTCCTGTGCATTAATTGAAATCCTACATAAATTCAGTCATTTCCACTGCTACACATTAATATAAAAACATATAGTTGTAATTCAATTTTAGTACTTCATACTTACTAGAGAATTAGCATAGTCTTTTGAATACTCGATTTCCAAAAAAATTAGAACCCATTAATTGACATACTTAAACACCTTTCATAATCAAAATTTCTGTTTTTTTTTTTGGTTTGTAGAAAAGTGTTCTGCAATAGAAATTAGGAACTATTAAATGCAGAATATTCTTTGCATTAATTTATTCTGTAAATATGAATAAATCTATTAACACCGAGGTGCTTTACTTTTAAACTCTAAAGTGAAGACCTCATACTAATTAGAAATGACATACTTAAGAAGTAAAAATTATTTTGCATGGACAACACCAGGGATTATTTTAAAGCAGATGAGCTAATGCCTCAGTATTACCACAAAAATAATGTAGCTTCTTTTGCTGATCACTTCTGATGAAAAAGAAAGTACACTAATGCAAGATTTTAAGAAGCACAATCATAAAATATTTAGTATACTGCTGTCTCTATCAGAGTTGTCAGTGTCAATCCAAGGGAAGTTTGGCTACTTTCATAAACTCAGCAGCATATGTGCACAGTTCAAGTCTTCGCTGTACCCCAGCTGCACATGTGTCTACTTGTCTATTTTCTCTTCTGCATGCAGGATGGCTTCTGTACTTCCAGAACTCACTTCTGTCCTGTTAATTCTCTTAACAGGAAAGAGTTGGTTGAAAGGATATTGGAATTACCAAGAGAGCCTGTAGAATAGCAACCACACTTAATTTCACCCTTGCTTCCAGCACTTCTGTTTATGTTTCTCTGACTCTTTGTGTCTTCTGCCTACCTTGATTGTCTCCCTATGGCTCACTTCAATCTGTTCTCTCTCCTGGACTCTAGACAGCTACAGCAACAACAACTGGGCTATTTATAACTCATGGGCCTCAAAGGTGAATTTTTCACGAAAGGTAGGTACTCTTTTCTCTTTATGTCACTGGGGCAGCCACTCCAGACTATATTAGTACACTAGACTTCACCTGAACAGAAGTTCAAAATACTTTCTGACTCAGTAAAACTTAATCAGTGCCAAAGCAGTCTCAGTTTCACCAAATTTGTTGATGTATAATATATACAGTTATAATATGTTTATGTAGAAAGTGGTGTTGGTTGTTCAACGTTAAAGCTGTTATTAGACTGGTGGAAGGGCTCAAGTGGCAGAGTGCCTGCCTAGCAAGTATGAGGCACAGAGTACACACTCCTGTACTGCCAAAAAAAAAAAAAAGTTTGTCCTCTTATGGCTTAGAAATACCTCTAACTTGAATGACTATTTATTTCTCTGAAATGACAATAAAAGAGCATCATGAAAAATCTCGTTAATCTACATAAGTGAGTTGCAAAAATATATACCATCATGTTATTCAAAAAGTTTGAGAGCAAAAGACCCGAATGAATATTTTAAGGAAACAGGGCGACTTTCAACCTTTAAAAAGAAGTCCTGAATAAGTCAGACCTGGTGGCACATGCCTATATTCACTCTGACAGTGTGAATTAAGATTGTGAATTAGAGCCTATACTGGGCTTCTTATTGACATGCTCTCTCCAAAACCAGTCAATCAATAAATAAAAATAAACAAAAAACCACTCCAAACAATAAACTCTGCAAATAGAGTACTCTTTGAACATAAAGACACCTGCTTTGTGTTCCCATGACAACCTGTGTCTAATTTCATACACAACATTTCATATAGTTCATCAAGAATTAGTTCTTCAACTTACCTGATTTTTTAGATTGATATTGGTAGTGACTTGTTTTATAAAGTTTTATTAAAACAGCCATGCTCATCTGTTTGCTGATTGTGTATGTATATTTCCCTGCTAAATGGCAGTGTTGAGTAAGTTTCAACAGAGCTGGGTAGTTAACACAAAGGCTATATGTTCCACAAGGTTTAAAGTACTTACTACTATATGGCCCTTTGCAGAAAAAGTTTACCAAATTCTATTCTAGAGTCTTTATTTGCTAAAAGGATGAATGAACTCATGATTTGATATGTCCACTAGAGGATAATTCTTGTAGTCATTCATATATATGTTAATTTGTTCAGACAAAATTTTCTGAAGTTGGATAGCCCTTGGTTGAAGTCAGAGTTCCATTGCTATAATAGCTTTTGGGAAAACTACTTAAACACACAAATCTTGCTTTGTTCATCTGGAAATAGATATGCTAGTTTGCATGTACTTGTTTCATGTACCTGCTTTGTTGATCCACTCCATAACTGGTATCAGTGAATCCGTGGTAATAACCAGTACTGTTAAGCAGGGGAAATACTCGTGTGAAGTCTAAGAGTGTTGCACCTTTATCTTCCAAGATCCTGCTTCTCACACTTCACAGGTCGTGTCCAGAAAATATGAGGCAAAGATTACTCAACAAATATTTATTGTGTGTCATGTGCAATATTAAGCTACTGTCTTTTGTCTCCCCAGGAAGTTATGATGCTACTTGCCTTTGGCTCAAGTGGAAACACAAGGAGTTGGGACACTGCATACCAGTGGAATAGAAATAGAGCCACGCCTACGCCATAATACATGATCATTGAAGAAATCTTGAATCCAATGCAATAAAATGTAGGGAATATACTACATTGTTTCAGGACAGCATTGTCAAATGGAGAACAAGTGAGTTCTGAAGCTTGAATCTATCTGTGTTTTCAAGTTGTTATTGTGAAAAACACACACACCGTGGTCACATTGCCATGTTAGACTGATCATGTAAGAGAACAAATATGAATAACATCTGTAACTTGCCAAATTTAAACAATATTTCAAACAGTAGAAGAGGCTAATTCACTTTCTGACAGCTATATCCACTGCTGGATATTTGGATTCAATCAATAAAATGTCTGATTTTGAACAGAATTTTGATAAACATTTGTGGACTCTTGGACTGGTAATCTCCACTGGTTACTCAGTTTAAATTCCTTTGACTGGGGGAAGTTTTGTCATTCATGGAGAAGAAAACTTAGTAGGACAATATATGATACTCAGCATCTGAGAGGATGGAGGCGGTAGGCATATATATTTTCATGTATGCAAGATGAGTGCACTGTATCCATTTCTGTCAAGTTCACTGACTTATGTGTTATCATATTTTATTATTGCTACATATTCTTTTTTGAAGAAAAACTATAACTGAATAGATTTTGCTAAAGCTGTCTTAGTACGGGAAGCTAGAGTCACAGGGGAGCAGAGTGTTACAGAAAGTATTTGTGTTTTGAATATCTTTGCCTATAATATACATCTGTCACAATGAAGACTGAATGGAGCATCATTGCCAATATTCACCTCAACAAGAGAAACAAGAGACAAATTGTTCATGAGACACCTCTGCTGTCCCAGAAATAAAAAGGAATGCTTGGAGAGGGAAAGAAATTCAATTATACAAGTCGAGGGTTCTCAAGATAAAGAAACGATGTGTTAATTTGCACATAGTCAAGTTTGTCCACATAGTCTGGGGAGAAATGGTGACATTTAGGTTACATGCAAAAAGAGAAGAAGATAGCAATGAGTGTTGTTCTGCTATAGTTAGTAATGAAATCATTTACGACGCTCATCTGAGTGTATACAGTCTACAAGTTTCAGAGAACAGCAGATCATTAAAATGAGTGGAAATTTTGAAAAATACAGAATTATTGTTTTTCTAATGTCATATAGCACTAAAACATTATCTTCATAATCCAAAACACCCTTAATGATTTCAAATAATCACTATTTTTATACTAATTATAATTAAGTCACTATTATTATAAAATACACATAAAATAAAGAGAAAATACCTAGGTTTGAGCACAAGCCAGAAGCTAGACAATTAATTACTGTTATTTTTAATTTTAATAATTTGCAAGAAAATCTCAAGTAAAGAAGCTGCACTTAATACTTTTCCAAGATGAAAATTCTTTTTTACACAAACTCCTTGAAAAAATACTTTTTATCACTAAGAGATGAGTTTTTCTTTAAAAAAATTGCATATTAGAAATTTACATTCACAATAATTGGTTCTTTGATGGCCCAAATCTGATAGAAATGTATAAGTTACAGAAAATAAATGTATAAATACCAAGAAAAATAAAATCTCTGAAGCAATTTTGGTTCAGATTTACCAATGTTTAGATCATCATCCATGGTTGAGTTAGTTATAGAGATCTTACAACTGGATGAGGCATCGGATGAGGTCATGTGACTTGTTTTCATCCATGGTGATATCAAAGGTTTCAAAGGTTTGAGGGGCATAAAAACCACTCTATTAACCCTATAACAAAAATATTTTAAGCTTTCCTATAAATTAGTAAAAGAAAAATTCAGTTGAGGTCACTTTCGTCATTTTCTAAGAGTCTTTTGTTCCTAACTTCTGACACCATGGTCAGCTCAACTTCCTCTGCCCTGTTTTCTTGTCTGGTGTCAGATCCACCTCCCATCTTTCATGTGGGAGTCATTTGGCAGTCTTTCACTGGACACTTCGGCACACACCTCTTCCTTGACATCCTGACCCTCTTTGTGTCTCCCGTGACAATCTTGTGACAAGTATTCCATGACTCCACATCTCGTAAGTCTTTTTAAAATCACAGTATACTTGTTTATTTTTTCATCTATCTAAATTATGTACTTTAAGGACAAAAAATCATGCTGGTAAATATATGATAAATATGAACTTATTTATACATTTCATAGACTAATCTCTTCATGGCAATAATTCCAATTTTTAGAAAATAAGGAGACTAGCCAGGCATGGTAACTCAGGGCTATAATTCTCAGTTACTTGGGAGATGGAGAGCAGTTAGATCAAAAAGTTGGCAAGACTTTATCTCAATAAGTAAGAAAGGCCTGGTTGTATCTCTGTAATTACAGCTATGAAGAAGGAACAGGTAGCAGAACTGCCATTCCAGGCTAGCCTAAGCAAAAAGTGAAACCCTATCTGAAGAATAACCTAAAGCAAAAAGGACTGAAGGTGTGGCTTAATGGTACAGAGCTTGCTTAGTCAGTGTGAGATGCTGAGCTCAAACCTTAATGTTTTCATGCTTAAAAAAAAAAAGAGAGAGAGTTTAGTTTCTTAAGTTCCCTGTATATTCTGGTTATCAGTCTTTTGTCCGATGTATTTTCAGAGTGGGCAAATATTTTCTCCCACTCTGTGGGTGGTCTTTTCAGTTTAGGGACCATTTCTTTTGTTGTGCAGAAGCATTTAAATTTTATGAAGTCCCATTTATTTATACTTTCTCCAGTTGCTGGACTGTTGAGGTTCTATTGAGGAAGTCTTTGCCTATACCTTCTTGTTCCAGAGTGTTTCGTGCTCTTTCCTGTAGTAACTTCAGAGTTTCAGGTCTGATGTTTAGGTCCTTGATCCATTTAGAGTTGGTACTAGTACAGGGAGATAGACATGGATCTAGTTTCAGTTACTTGCAGACAGATAACCACTTTTCCCAGCAACATTTGTTGAAGAGGCTGTCTTTTCTCCATTGTATATTTTTGGCACCTTTGTCAAAAATGAGGTGGGTATAGTTGTGTGGATTCATATCTGGATCTTCTATTCTGTTCCGCTGGTCTTCATGTCTGTTTTTATGACAGTACCATGCTGTCTTTATTACTATTGCTATGTAATATTGTTTGAAGTCAGGTATTGTGATACCTCCAGCATTGCTCTTTTTGCTGAGTATTGCCTTGGCTATTCGCAGTCACTTGTGTTTCCAAATGAACTTTAGGGTAGATTTTTCAATCTCTGTGATGAATGTCAGAAACTAAACTCTCCTAAAATCAATGAAACAATTAAGAAATGGGCAACTGAACTAAACAGAACTTTTTCAAAAGAAGAAATTCAAATGGCCAAAAATACACATGAAAAAATGCTCACCACCTCTGGCCATAAAGGAAATGCAAATCAAAACCACACTAAGATTCCACCTCACCCCTGTTAGAATAGCCATCATTAGAAACACCACCAACAACAGGTGTTGGCGAGGATGTGGGGAAAAAGGAACCCTTATACACTGCTGGTGGGAATGCAAACTAGTACAACCACTCTGGAAAAAAATTTGGAGGCTTCTTAAAAATCTAAACATAGATCTGCCATATGATCCAGCAATACCACTCTTGTGGATATACCCAAAAGAACGCAATACAGGTTACTCCAAAGGCACTTGCACATCCATGTTTATTGCAGCACTATTCACAATAGCCAAGTTATGGAAACAGCCATGATGCCCCACTACTGATTAATGGATCAAGAAAATGTGGTACTTGTACACAATGGAATTTTACTCAGCCATGAAGAAGAATGAAATCTTATCATTTGCAGGCTGATTCAAAGTTAACTGATCTTTACACTGCTTCATGATCCTCTTCTCACGATAACCTCTGTTGCTTTAAGGTTTCTGTATTAGTTCCTCTGGAGTGGGGACATCAAACGCTTTCATGTTTTGGGTTTTCTACCTATTCCTATATCTCCCGTATGTGCTCTCCCCTTGTCATGTGATCCAAGTCCAAACACATTGTTGTATTTGCCCTTGATCTAATGTTCGCATATGAGGGAGAACATACAATGTTTGGTCTTCTGAGCCTGCCCACTTAGGATGAAGTCCCACATCCCACTGGTACGTATCTAACACAGGTTTCCCAGTTTACAAATTTCAGCAGTTTTACAGGAAATGTTTCAACCCTTACATTAATGTAAAGACAGAGGAAGTTTCATCAGTCTTTAAGTCTGGTTTCTGGAAAGTGTGCTAAAGCATTATCTTTTGTAGAAGAAAATAAAGTAATTTATACTAACATCTACCTTTACAACTGAAATTTCTGCTCTTGAATTTTGACAACTGAAAGATGTATCTTCCATAATTTCACCTTACAAGGTAAATGTAACAAATACCTACATAGCTTATAATTATACAGATTATTACTGAATATTATTTCTTCTTTCATTTTTTTAAAGTTATTGTTTTTACATTTACTTCCATGTGTATACATTATTTGGACCACCTCCCCCCACCCCCTCGGTTTCCTGGCAGAACCTATTCCTCCCTCTTGTTCTCCAATGTTGTTATAAAGAAAACATAAGAGATATTAAGAAAGACAGCATTTTTACTAGTTTAAGATAAAGGTAGCTATACAGAGAATTCCTAGCCTTGCTTCCACGCACTTGTGTATTACAACCCACACTGGTTCATCTCTACCTGACCTCTTCACTACTTCCTAGTCCCCTTCTCATAGTGGCCTCTGTCAATTTTTTTTCTTTTTTTATTGTATTCATATGTGCATACAATGTTTGGGTCATTTCTCCCCCCTTTCTCCTACCCCTTCCCTTACCCCATCAACTCCCTACCTTACTCTCCCTAATCTCTCTCTGCCAGGCAGAAACTATTTTGCCCTTATCTCTAATTTTGTTGAAGAGAGAATATAAGCAATAATAGGAAGGAACAAGGGATTTTGCTAGTTGAGATAAGGATAGCTAAACAGGGAGTTGACTCACATTAATTTCCTGTGGATGTGTTACCTTCTAGGTTAATTCTCCTTGAACTAATCTTTTCTCTAGTTTCTGATCCCCTTCTCCTATTGGCCTCAGTTGCTTTAAAGTATCTGCTTTAGTTTCTCTGCGTTGAGGGCAACAAATGCTATCTAGTTTTTTGGGTGTTTTACCTATCCTCACCCCTCCCTTGTGTGCTCTCGCTTTTATCATGTGATCAAAGTCCAATCCCCTTGTTGTGTTTGCCCTTGATTGAATGTCCGCATATGAGGGAGAAAATACGATTTTTGGTCCTTTGGGCCAAGCTAACCTCACTCAGAATGATGTTCTCCAGTTCCATCCATTTACCAGCGAATGATAACATTTCATTCTTCTTCATGGCTGCATAAAATTCCATTGTGTATAGATACCACATTTTCTTAATCCACTCGTCAGTGGTGGGGCATCTTGGCTGTTTCCATAACTTGGCTATTGTGAATAGTGCCGCAATAAACATGGGTGTGCAGGTGCCTCTGGAGTAACCTGTGTCACAGTCTTTTGGGTATATCCCCAAGAGTGGTATTGCTGGATCAAATGGTAGATCGATGTCTAGCTTTTTAAGTAGCCTCCAAATTTTTTTCCAGAGTGGTTGTACTAGTCTACATTCCCACCAACAGTGTAAGAGGGTTCCTTTTTCCCCGCATCCTCGCCAACACCTGTTGGTGGTGGTGTTGCTGATGCTGGCTATTCTAACAGGGGTAAGGCGGAATCTTAGTGTGGTTTTAATTTGCATTTCCTTTATTGCTAGAGATGGTGAGCATTTTTTCATGTGTTTTTTGGTCATTTGAATTTCTTCTTTTAGAAACTTTTGTTAAGTTCACTTGCCCATTTTTAATTGGTTTATTAATTTTGGGAGAATTTAGTTTTTTGAGTTCCCTATATATTCTGGTTATCAGTCCTTTGTCTGATGTGTAGCTGGCAAATATTTTCTCCCACTCTGTGAGTGGTCTCTTCAGTTTGGGGACCATTTCTTTTGTTGAGCAGAAGCTTTTTAGTTTTATGAAGTCCCATTTATCTATGTTATCTCATAGTTGCTGAGCTGCTGAGGTTCCATTGAGAAAGTTCTTGCCTACACCTATTAATTCCAAGGTATTTCCTACTCTTTCCTGTACCAACTTAAGAGTTGGGGGTCTGATATTAAGATCCTTGTTCCATTTTGAGTTAATCTTGTTACAGGGTGATATACATGGATCTAGTTTTAGTGTTTTGCAGACTGCTAACCAGTTTTCCCAGCAGTTTTTTTTTTTTTTTTGAAGAGGCTGTCTTTTCTCCATCGTATATTTTTAGCGCCTTTGTCAAAGACAAGTTGGTTATAGTTGTGTGGCTTCATATCTGGGTCCTCTATTGTGTTCCACTGGTCTTCATGTCTGTTTTGTGCCAGTACCATGCTGTTTTTATCGTTATTGCTTTGTAATATAGTTTAAAGTTGGGTATCGTGATACCTCCAGTGTTGTTCTTTTGACTGAGTATTGCCTTGACTATTCATGGCCTCTTGTGTTTCTATATAAATTTAATGGTAGAACTTTCAATGTCTTTGAGGAATGTCATTGGGATTTTGATGGGAATTGCATTAAACAGGTAGATTACTTTTGGGAGTATAGACATTTTTACTATATTGATTCTACCAATCCATGAACATGGGAGATCTCTCCACTTTCTATAGTCTTCCTCAGTCTCCTTCTTCAGAGGTTTATAGTTTTCCTTGTAGAGGTCATTCACATGTTTTGTTAGGTTTACACCTAGGTATTTGATTTTTTTGAGGCTACTGTAAATGGAATTGTTTTCATGTATTCTTTTTCAGTTTGTTCATTATTAGTGTATAGAAATGCTAATGATTTTTCTATGTTAATTTTATGTCCTGCTACCTTGCTGTAGCTATTGATGGTGTCTAGGAACTTTTGAGTAGAGTTTTTTGGGTCTTTAAGGTATAGGATCATGTCGTCTGCAAATAGGGATATTTTGACAGTTTCTTTACCTATTTGTGTTCCTTTTATTCCTTCTTCTTGCCTAATTGCTCTGGCTAGGAATTCCAGTACTATGTTGAATGGAGTGGAGATAGTGGGCATCCTTGTCTGGTTCCTGATTTTAGAGGGAATGGTTTCAGTTTTTCTCTGTTAAGTATAATGCTGGCTGTAGGTTTGTCATATATAGCTTTTATAATGTTGAGGTACTTTCCTTCTGTTCCTAGTTTTCTTAGCGCTTTTATCATGAAATGGTGTTGGATCTTATCAAAGGCTTTTTCTGCATCTATTGAGATGATCAAGTGGTTTTTGTCTTTGCTTCTGTTAATGTGGTTTATTACGTTTATTGATTTTCGTGTGTTGAACCACCCCTGCATCCCTGGGATGAAGCCTACTTGGTCATGGTGAATGATCTTTTTGATGTGTTGTTGAATTTGGTTTGCCTTTATTTTGTTGAGGATTTTTGCATCAATGTTCATTAAGGAGATTGGCCTATAGTTCTCCTTTTTGGAGGTGTCTTTGCCTGGTTTTGTGATAAGTGTAATACTGGCTTCATAAAATGTATTAGGCAGTTTTCCTTCCTTTTCTATTTCGTGGAACAGTTTAAGGAAGGTTGGTGTCTGTTCTTCTTTAAAGGTGTGATAGAATTCAGCAGAGAATCCATCAGGTCCTGGACTTTTCTTTTTGGGGAGACTCTTGATTGCTGCTTCAACTTCATTTTGTGTCATAGATCTATTCAGGTGATTAATATCCTCTTGGTTCAGTTTTGGATGATCATATGTATCTAGAAATCTGTCCATTTCTTTAAGATTTTCAAATTTATTTGAATATAGGTTCTCAAAGTAGTCTCTGATGATTTCCTGGACTTCCATGGTATTTGTTGTTATCTCCCCTTTTGCAATCCTGATTCTACTAATTTGGGTTTTTTCTCTCCTGATTTTAGTCAGATTTGCCAGGGGTCTGTTGATCTTGTTTATTTTTTCAAAGAACCAACTTTTTGTTTCATTAATTCTTTTTGTGGTTTTTTGGTTTCTATTTCATTGATTTCAGCTCTTATTTTTATTATTTCTCTCCTATTTGTTTTGGGATTTACTTGTCCTTGTTTTTCTAGGAGTTTGAGATGTATCATTAGGTCATTGATTTGTGATCTTTCAGTCTTTTTAATATATGCACTCATGGCTATAAACTTTCCTCTCAGGACTGCCTTAGCTGTGTCCCATAGGTTCTGGTAGGTTGTGTTTTCATTTTCATTGACTTCCAGGAATTTTTTAATTGCCTCTTTAATTTCATCAGTGACCCATTGTTCATTAAGCAATGAGTTATTCAGTTTCTAGCTGTTTGCATGTTTTTTTTGTGTTTATTTTTGTTGTTGAGTTCTAGTTTTATTGCATTGTGATCAGATAGAATGCATGGTATAATTTCTATTTTCTTATATTTGCTGAGACTTGCTTTGTGCCCTAGGATATGATCTATTTTGGAGAAGGTTCCATGGGCTGCTGAGAAAAATGTATATTGTTGGATGAAATGTTCTGCAGACATCAACTAGGTCCATTTGATCTATGGTATATTTCAGATATAGGATTTCTTTATTGTTTTTTTTGTTTGAATGACCTATCTATTGATGATAATGGAGTGTTAAAGTCTCCCACCACCACTGTGTTGGAGTTACTATATGTTTTAGGATCTTCAGGGTATGTTTGATGAAATTGGGTGTGTTGACATTGGGTGCATATAGGTTGATAATTGTAATTTCCTTTTGATCTATTTCCCCTTTTATTAGTATGGAATGTCCTTCTTTATCTCATTTGATCAATGCAGGTTTGAAGTCTACTTTGTCAGAGGTAAGTATTGCTACTCCTGCCTGTTTTTGGGGGCTGTTGGCTTGGTGAATCTTCTTCCAGCCTTTCATCCTTAGCCTATGCTTATTTCTGTTGGTGAGATGGGTCTCCTGTAAGCAACAAATTGTTGGATCTTATTTTTAATCCAGTTCATCAAACTGTGCCTTTTGATGGGGGAATTAAGTCCATTAACATTAAGTGTTAGTACTGATAGGTATGTGGTGATTCCTGTCATTTAGTTGTTTTAGGATTAGTTCTGTCATTGTCTCATCAAAGTGGAAAAAACCAAAAACAAACAAACAAACAAGCAAAAAAACACAGCAATATATTTCAAGATCAAATGCAGTAAAGTTTCAGTAACTCTTTCAGCATGAGGTTGTAGTTCACTTGTTGTCTCATCAAGGGAAGAGAAAAGGAAAAAAGAAAAAAAAAGGGTCTGGAGACAGTTCTGTGAATGTCTGTTTGAGGCTGCGGCTCACCTGCCTGATGCTGTCAGCCAGCCGTTGCTGGAGGCTTTATTGATTGCAGATCTCAGGAGTGAGCTTAACACTCACCTAGCCCCACAGGCTTTGTTTATTTAGAGTTCTACTGGGCACAACTGCCACTGTTACAAGTTTTCCCGTCTCCAAGCACACTGGGGGAGATGACATTGCACCCGCTTTCTCAGGCCTGCATGTTTATTTACAGTTCATATGGGAAGTGGGTCTTCACCCCTCTCCAGTGGAACTTTCCTCACACAGCCTCTTTTAAAAGCTTTCCTGCTCCAAAGTTGCTGGGCAGGTGCCACTACTCTTGCCTTCTCCAGCCGGCTTGTTTATTTACAGTTCTGTGGGGGATTGTCCCTCTCCCCGTCTTCAGCACTCAGGGCACCCCGACCTCTTTGCTACGTGTCTTTTTTTGTTGTCGTTTATTATTCAGTTTGTTTTTTCTCTCTTTTTTCCCTGGGTGGGGAGTCAGTCTGTCTGGGGGCTATGCTGATCTGGTCCAGGGTTGTTTGTGGGAGTTCCATATGCCACTTAGCTCACCTGCTGGTCTGCATTCTCTCAAGCTGGAAGGAGCTGGCCCACTGTCAGTTTAAGATTACTTTATTCATTCCTTAACAGGGAGCACATCAACCACATTCAAGTATTAGGTTTCCTTCCCTTTCCTTATTTCTCCTGTATGTGTTCTCCCTTTAGTGTGTAACCCATGTTCAATAATATTACTGCATTTGTTTTAGGTATGTAATCCACATATGAGAGAGAACACGCAATTTTTGGCCTTCTGAGCTTGGCTAACTTCATTTAAATGATGTTCTCCAGTTCCATCCATTTTCCTATGAATGACAAAATTTCATTCTTCTTTCTGGCTGAGTAAAACTCCATTGTGTAAATACCACATTTTCTTAATCCATTTGTCCATAGTGGGGCATCTTGGCTGTTTCCATAACTTGGTTATTGTGAATAGTGCTGCAATAATCATGGATGTGCAGGTGTTTCTGGAGTAACCTTTGTCACAGTCTTTTGGGTATATCCCCAAGAGTGGGATTGCTGGATCATATGGCAGATCTCTGCTTAGATTTTTAAGAATCCTCCATATTGTTTTACAAAGTGGTTGTATTATCTTATATTCCCACCAGCAGTGTATGAGAGTTCCTTTTTCCTCACATCCTCACCAACATTTGTTGTTGTTGGTGTTCTTAATGATAGCTATTCTAACAGCAGTGAGGTGGAATCATAGTGTGGTTTTGATTTGCATTTCCTTTATGGCCAGGAATGGTGAGCATTTTTTCATGTGCTTCTGGGCCATTTGGATTTCTTCTTTTCAAAAATTCCTGTTTAGTTCTGTTGCCCACTTCTTTATTGGTTCATTGATTTTTAGGAAGTTTGGTTTTATGAGCTCCTTATATATTCTGGTTATCAGTCCGTTGTCTGATTTATAGCTAACAAAGATTTTCTCTCATTCAGTGGGTGGTCTCTTGAATTTTGAGACCATTTCTTTTGTTGTAGAGAAGTTTTTTAATTTCATGTAGTCCCATTTGTCCATCCTTTCTCTTAGTTTCTGGGGTGCTTGAGTTCCTTGTCTATACCTGTTGCCTCCAGGGTATTCTCTGCAATTTCCTGTACTAACTTCAAGTTTTTGGGTCAGATATTAAGGTCAGTAATCCACTTTGAGTTGATACTAGTATAGGGTGACAGACACGGATCTAGTTTCAGTTTCCTGCAGGCAGATATACAATTTTCCAAGCAACATTTGTTGAAGAGGCTGTCATTTCTCCATCTTATGTTTTTGTCAATTTTGTCAAAAATAAGGTGGGACTAGCTGTGTCCCACCAGGCCCTTTATTCTGTTTGACTGGTCTTCATATCTGTTTTTGTGCCTTTACCATGCTGTTTTTATTGCTTTGCCTCTGCAGTATAGTTTGAAGTTGGGTATTGTGATACCTCCAGAGTTGCTCTTTTTGCTCAGTATTGCCTTGGCTGTTTGCTGTCTTTTGTGTTTCCAAATGAACTTTAATGTAGATTTTACAATGTCTGTGATGAATGTCATGGGGATTTTGATGGGAATTCCACTGAACATGTAGATTGCATTTGGTTGTATAGCTGTTTTTACTATGTTGATTCTGCCAATCCATGAGTATGGTAGATCTTTCCATTTTCTGCACTCTTTCTCGATCTCTTTCTTCAGTGGTTTGTAGTTCTCCTTGTAGAGGTCATTTACATCCTTTATTAAATTTATTTCTAAGAATTTGATTTTTTTTTCAGAGTGTTGTAAATGGAATAGTTTTCCTATATTATTTCTCAATTTGTTCATTTTTGGTGTATAAAAAGGCTACTAAGTTTTGTAAGTTGATTTTGTATCCTGCTACATTGCTGAAGCTGTTTATGGTGTCTAGCAGTTTTGGAGTAGAGTTTTTTCAGTCTTTGAGACAGAGGATCATGTCATCTGCAAATAGGGATACTTTGACAGTTTCTTTACCTATTTGTATTCCTTTTATTTCTTCTTCTTGACTTATTACTCTTGCTAGGATATCCAGAACTATGTTGAATGAGAGTGGGGAAAGTGAGTATCCTTGTCTTATTCCTGACTTCATGGGAAATGGTTGCAGTTTTTCCCCATTAAGTATGGTGTTGGCTATATGTTTATCATATACAGCCTTTATAATGTTGAGGTACATTCCTTCTATTCCTAGTTTTCTTAGAGATTTTGTCATAAAATGGTGTAGAATTTTATTGAAAGCTTTTTCTGCATCTACTGAGATGATCAAGTGGTTTTTGCCTTTCTTCTATTAATGTGCTGCATTGTATTTACTGATTTGTGTATGTTTAACCATTCCTGCATCCCTGGGATGAAACCAACTAGGTCATGATGAATGATCTTCTGATATGTTTTTGGATTTGGTTTGCCATTATTTTATTGAGGATTTTTGCATTGATGTTCTCTAAGGAGCTTGGCCTCTAGTTCTCCTTTTTGGATGTGTCCTTGTTAGGTTTTGGGATATATGTAATTCTCTTAGGTAGTGTTCCTTCTCTTTCTATTTCATGGAAAAAAATTAAGGAGTGTTGGTATTAGTTCTTTTTTAAAGGTTTTGTAGAATTCAGCAGAGACTCTGTCAGGTCCTAGACTTTTATTTTCTGGGAGATTCTTTATTGCTGCTTCAATTTCATTATGTGTTATAGATTTGTTCAGGTGTCTTGACTCTGTTTTGGATGGTCATAAGCATCTAGAGATTTGTCCATTTCTTCAAGATTTTCCAATTTATTGGAATATAGGTTCTCAAAGTAGTCCTTGATGATTCCCTGGATTTCCTTAGATGTTATTGCTCTGTTTTTTCTGATTTTACTACACTGGTTCTTTTCCCTCTTCATTTTAGTCAGATTTGTCAGGGATCATGTCAATCTTGCTTGTTTTTTCAAATAACCACCTTTTCATTTTGTTGATTCTTTATATATTTTTTTTTTGGTCTCTATTTCATTAATTTCTGCCCTGATTTTTGTTATTTCTTTCCGCTTGTTTTGGGTTTTATTTGTTCTTGCATATCTAGGAGTTTGAGATGTAGCATCAGGTCATTTATTTGAGATCTTTCTGTCCTTTTAATGTTGTAACTCATGGCTATAAACTTCCCTCTTAGGGCTGCCTTTACTGTGTCCCATAGGTTCTGGTAGGTGGTGTTTTCATTTTCATTAACTTCCAAGAACCTTGTGATTTCCTCTCTTATTTTTTCTATGACTCACTAATCATTGAGTAATGTGTTGCTCAGCTTCCAATTGTTTGCATGTTTTTTATTGTTGCTTTTGTTGTTGATTTCTAGCTTTATTATATTGTGATCAGATAGAATGCATGGGGTTATTTCTATTTTCTTATATTTGCTGAGTCTTGGTTTGTGCCCTAAGGTATGATTTATTCTGGAGAAAGTTCTATGGGCTTCTGAGAAGAATGTATATTGTGCTGTTGTTCAATGTAATTTTCTGTAGACATCATTTAGGTCCATTTGATCTATGGTGCAATTTAGTTCTAAGATGTCTTTGTTGTTTTTTTGTTTGGATGGCCTATCTATTGATGAGTTAGGAGTATCAAAGTCTCCCACTACCACTGTGTTGGGGTCCATATGTGCTTTTAAGTCCTTTACTGTATGTTTGATGATGCTGGGTGCATTGACATTGGGTATATATAGGTTGACAGTTGCTATTTCCTTTTGATGTATTGCCTGTTTTTATCAGTGTGAAGTGTCCTTCTTTGTCTCTTTTGATCAATGTAAGTTTGAAGTCTACCTTGTCTGATATAAGTATTGCTACCTTTACCTGTTTTGGGAGTTCATTAGCTTGGTAAATCTTCTTCCAGCCTTTCACCCTTAGCAAGTGTTTATTTCTGTCACTAATATGGGTCTTTCGTAAACAACAGGTTGTCAGAACTTCCTTTTTAATCCAGTTTGCCAAACAGTTTAAGACTACACTTACAGAACTGCTCAGAGGTGGTTTCACAAGTCCATTCACCACAGACAGTATTTTGTATGAAGTTTTGCAAAAAAAGCTATTTACAAAGTGTTATTTTACTATCTCTACATTTAACATAGGTTGGGCAACATAGGTTGGGCACTTCTAAACATCTAGATAGACTAGATGCTTCAATTAAGGACTCTATTTTTCCACTATATACACAGTAGTCCTCAATGACTGCATACATCTCATAAATGATCATTTTAAAGTGTCTTCAGAACATGAGCATTGTGTATTAGAATCTTTCTCCACCAACCCAGTGGGCTGTAATTCTCAGATTTTCCAAAGACCTTTTTAACACAAAATCTCTTAGCTTACTAACTCTACTTTCATGATACACTGGCAAAGTCTTTAACATCTGGAAAGACTAGATGACTATTAGTACTCCTTTGTCCTTCGTATACACTAAGTACACAACAAAGTGGAACAAGATGGGTCCATGTTACTCTTCCTCACTGAATGCACACTGGCTTTACTCTTGGCATTTCCTCCTCCTGGAAACCAGGGCACCAAAAATTCAGACAACCCTAAAATAACACAGTTGAATTTTAACAATGAGATATTTACAAAATTTGTGATTCTACTACTCCTACTTGAAAAATATATCAGGCACTTCAGAACATCTAGAAAAGCTAGATATTTCAGAAAAGTACTTAACACCTTCAACTACATATACAGTTGTGAGGATGAAGATGCAGACAGAAAACAATGGCTGTTATTTGAAAAATGTCTTCTCCAGCAGACCAGCCAGGAACAGGCCCTCTTCTTTTCCTTTTCATGGTCTTCTGCTCCATGTCCTCTGGTGCACTGGACACACAAGGATAAGTGTCATTCCTGCTGTCACTCCTAGAGGTGGTCTCACAACTCCAAAGAGTCACTTCCAGAAAACACTTCTCTGTGTTTTGTTTTTTGTTTTTGGCCTTTCCCAAGATGTGTGATTTTCTACCTCTATTTTACCATATGCCGGCAACCTTTTCACATCCATGACGTCTAGATGTTGCAAATTTCTTTTATAAGATTGGGTATGGGGAGAGTTGAGGGCAGCTTTTTTGTATTATTTACATGGCCCTTTTCTACAGGTCACTAAATCAAGGGTGGGCGTTTCCAATTGGTAAACATGGTCTGTCACTACTTTTTCTCCAGTGGAACCAACACCAACCACCCATGGCTTCTAACTGTTGCTCCTGCTGATGCCCTGGGCTCTGCTCACCTTCTGGAACCTTTGGGCCATCATTGGTGGTTGCCAGGATGGGGTGAGGTTTCGTCTAACTGGACCAAAGTGACCACCACAGGACCAGATCTGCATGGCTCAGTGGCCTAAAATGATGCAAGCCTTAGTGCTGTATATATCACCTTCTTCCGGCCTCTGCAGAGTTTGTGTGGCTGCTGTTCTTCTTGCCACACCACATCACACCATACCTACTGCCATCAAGAAGCAACATGTCCTTAGTGGGCTGGCAGGTGCTTCTCCTAAGCCCAGCAACGTAGGGCCTAGGTGGCCTGTGGGGTCCAAGGCCCAAGAGGTTGCTGCTGCCATCAGGTCATTGCAGTGAGGCAGGGCAGGGTTTGTCACTGCTTCGAGGCTGGGCCTGGACAGTGGGCAGTGACACTGAGGACTCCAGTGTCAACAGAGCAGAAGTCAAGACCTGTCACCAGGACTCCCAGGTCACCCTGTGACCCCAAGCCTAAGACATGGAAGGCCCCGAGGGAGCAGATCCTGCTCCACTCATCACTGTGCTCTCTGCCAGAACTCCTGAATAACTACTCAGTAGAACACTTTGAGCAACACACACACACAGAGAACATGTCATATGTTTGATTACGGCATACAAATGTTTTTAAAATACCATCTCTCAAACATGCTACATTTAATGTCATAGTCATCAATGTGGAGAGCAGCAAAATGCTGATAGTATCTCAGTTAAATTCCATGCTGGATTATCTATTTATAGATCAATTCTGACAGCAGAGGTTTTGTATCTTACAAGTGGGATTTGTTTTTTGGGGGTTTTTTGTTGTTGTTGTTTTTGTTTTCTTGGTATGGTGTTACCTGTTTCTAGTACTTATTCCTGACTACACTGACTTCCTCTGGTGGCCTCTACTGATTTTTCATCTTTTTCAGATGGAAGTCTGAAATGAACCTCTTTGGTAGTTTTCAAATGCATCCTTCTCATTTACCCAGCCCCTTGACATAGGCATAAAATTGTCATCAATTTGAAGATCTGCCAATTGCTGCTCTATCAAATGATATTAAAAGGGAAGGTTGGAAGAAAGAGTTAAGGAAAGAAATGAATGATTTAGGGAGCCAACATCAAATATTTATATATCCCTCTGATTCTCTGGTGTCTCCTTCTCTGACCATTGCAATGATTATTTCTCAAAGATCAGGAAACACCATGCTAGGCCTTGTGGACATAAACTGCAATTCCTGGCAAAACTCCCTACTTAAATCATACATAATGATCTTTCAAAAGAACTTAAAATGTCATCTTTACTTAATGATGTTGAAAAAGATCATCATTTAAAGTCTATCAGTTATGTCTTTTCAGGTTTAACTTCTGACAAATGTGGATCCGATTGTAGAAAAGCGATGCATGCAATTTGACTCACCTTGCCTGTCTTAGCAACCTGTTTTGTTCAACTTATAAATGACAGCGTGAATATAAGAGCTCATTTTGATACCAAGAAAATTTAAAGTTTGCCTCAACAATTTGGAAGAACAAAATCAGTCTTGACATGGGTCTAAAAATAAGAACATCTGTTTGCAGCAGGAAATAGTAATGATTTATGGTTCCGACATCACTGTGTGATGTGTTGTTTCACTTTATGGTAATTTACAACATTTAATGTACTATATAAATAGACATAAACTGAGGTAATGCTCCCCCAAATTGCAATAAAAGGAACAAAAAAATGTAGAATATAAATGTTTGGTTTCCTGTGTGAAACTTTTGGTTTTAAAATGGGGATTCATGTGGAAAGAACAGAATGGTTCCAAACCACAATTGCTCTCCAGGCAGCTTTGAAGTCTTGCTGGTGTCAGCTTCCCAGGCATGTGTGAAGTGAAGGGTGTGGGTTGTACAATAGCAGATCCCCAAGTGCCATCACCCCTGGGGGGATTTTTATTTATTCATTGAAAATCATACCTTGTGTGCAGTGTTCAAAAACCACCCAAAGACCCCTGGGACACATCCATTTATCTGATTTTTTTGGTGAGAAATAAAATTTTTGTAATTTTTAAAATAAGTAAATGATTTCATATAAAATTATTTTGAATTCTAATCAGAGACTTATCTTTGAAATATTTCAGAAAATTTGAAAAACTCAAAATCAATATAATTTCATTCCAAATTTGTCAATGAAAGGCAAACTGTCTATGCTATCATGAAACTATTTGCCTATCCTAACTTCTCAATGTTTATAGCAGTTAAGAGTGTCCATTAAACCTGTGTACACTGCTGGTGGGAATGTAAGCTAGTGAAACCACTTTGGAAAACAATATGGAGGCTTCTTAAAAATCTGCCATATGATCCAGCAATCTCACTCCTTGGGATATACCTGAAGGAATGTGACACAGGTTATGCCAGCGGCATCTGCACACCTATGTTTATTGCAGTGCTATTAACTATAGCAAAATTATGGAAACAGCCAAGATGCCCCACTACTGATCAATGGAGTAAGAAAATGTGGAACTTATACACAATGGAGTTTTACTCAGTCATGAAGAAGAATGAAATCTTATCATTTGCAAGTAAATGGATGGAACTGGAGAACATCATCCTGAGTGAGGTTAGCCAGGCTCAGAAGAACAAAAATTGTATGTTCTCCCTCATATGCAGACTTTAGACATAGGGCAAATGCACCAATGTTGTTGGACTTGGGTCACACGCTAAGGGTGGAGCACATATGGGAGGAATGGGGATAGGTAGGAAACCCAAAACTTGAAATTCTTTGATGTCCCCACTGCAGAGGAGCTAACACAGTAACCTTAAAACAACAGAGGTCAATATGGGAAGGTGACTGGGAAGTAAAGAAGAGGTCTGGTAGAGATGAATCAATTTGGGTTGTAACACACTTGTGCATGGAATCAATGCTAAGAATCTCTCTGTATAGCTATCCTTATCTCAACTAGCAAAAACACTTTGTCTTTCTTATATTGCTTATGTCTTCTCTTCAATAAAATTGGAGAAAAGAGCAGAACAGGTTCTTCCTGGAAGCAAGGAGGGTTAGAGGGAGAGGGAGGTAGTGGGGAAGAGGAGGGTGAAATGACCCAATGTATGCATATATGAATAAATGAATTTAAAAAAGTGTCCATCAACAGATGAATGCATAAAGAAAATGTGGTCCATGTACACAATGGAATACTGTTTACCTATAAAAGGATGAAATTCTGTGACAACATGGATAGAACTAGACATTACTATGTTAAGGGAGATAAGCCAGGTACAGAAAAGACAAACGCTCATGCTATACACGTATGTGAAATCTAAAAACAGTCTCATAGAACTGAATGTCAAATGGTAGCTACCAGAGACCATGAAAAGTAGTGGGGAGGGAAGGAGAGATGGGGGAAGGTTGGTCAATGTATGATGGAGAAAAGACAGCCTCTTCAACAAATGTTGTTGAGAAAAGTTGTTATCTGTCTGTGAAAAACTAAAACTAGATCCATGTCTATCACCCTCTACTAGTATCAACTCAAAATGGATCAAGGACCTTAATATCAGACCCTAAACTCTAAAGTTGGTAAAGAAAAGAGCAGGAAACACTCTGGAAGTAATAGGTATAAGCAAGGACTTCCTCAATAGAACCCCAGCAGCTCAGCAACTAAGAGAAAGGATGGACAAATAAGACTTCATAAAATTAAAAAGTTCTGCATAACAAAAGATATGGTCTCTAAACTGAAGAGACCACCCACAGGGTGGGAGAAAATATTTGCCAGCTATACATCAGACAAAGGACTGATAACCAGAATGCATAGGGAACTCAAAAATCTAAACTCTCCCAAAATTAATGAACCAATAAAGAAATTGGCAACTGAACTAAACAGAACTTTCTCAAAAGAAGAAATTCAAATGGCCAAAACACATGAAAAACTTGCTCACCATCTCTAGCCATAAAGGAAATGCAACTCAAAACCACACTAAGGTTTCACCTCACCCCTGTTAGAATAGTCATCATTAAAAACACCACCACCAACAGGTATTGGCGAGGATGTGGGGAAAAGAAACCCTCTTACACTGCTGGTGGGAATGCAAGCTAGTGCAACCACTCTGGAAAAAAATTTGGAGACTTTTTAAAAATTTAAACATAGATCTGCCATATGATCCAGCAAACCCACTCCTGGGGATATTCCCAAAGGAATGTGACACAGGTTACTCCAGAGGCACCTGCACACCCATGTTTATTGCAGCACTATTCACAATAGCCAAGTTATGGAAACAGCCAAGATGCCCCACTACTGACGAATGGATTAAGACAATGTGGTATCTATACACAATGGAATTTTATGCAGCCATGAAGAAGAATGAAATGTTATCATTTGCAAGTAAATACATGGAACTGGAGAACATTATTCTGAGAAGAAGACCAAAATCGTATGTTCTCCCTCATATGTGGACTTTAGATCTAGGACAAATACAGCAATGTGATTGGACTTGGGTCACACGATAAGGGAGGAGCACACACAGGAGGAATGTGGATAGGTAAGAAACCCAAAAAACATGATAGTATTTGATGTCCTCACTGCAGAGGAACTAGTACAGAAACTTTAAAGAGACAGAGATCAATATGAGAAAGGGATCAGGAACTAGAGAAAAGGTCAGTTAGAGATGAATCAACTTAGAATGTAACACATTAGTACATGGCAGCAATGCTAGGAATCTCCCTGTGTAGCTATCCTTATCTCAACTAGCAAAAAATGCTTTGTCTTTCTTATTATTGTTTATACTCTCTCTTCAACAAAATTAGAGATAAGGGCAGAACAGATTCTGCCTGAAAGCAAGGGAGAGAGTGGGGGAGAGGGAGAGGATAAGGGTTAGTTGTGAGAAATGTCTCAAACAATGTATGCATATATGAATAAATGAGAAACAAAATGGTAGGATGGGAGTAAGAATTTCTGTTGTGCTGTTGTACAATATTAAGACTATATATAATGATGATGTACTTTGTATCTCAAAAAAGTCAAAAATGGTGGAAAGATTTTGAATGTTTTCATCATTAAGAAAAGGTAAGTGTTTCAAAGACCATTATGGCAGAAGTTGTTAACACTTCCTAACAAAGAGTTAAGGAGTACTTGCTATAATGAACAGGCTGCTTTTTGCCTGGGTAAGAATTTGCAGAAATGGTAAAGTGATGGTAATACATAGAACAAGTTTTGTGAGGAGTGGTACATTTTGAACATCACAATTCCCAGTGTGTATATAAGGGTAGGTGGTTTTGATCTTTCATAGAAGGGGAAACTAAGTTTCCACAGAGATGTGGACTTAGCTCATCATTGTACACCCAGCAGGTCCTAAACGAATGTCAGAAATGTTATGAAAAATAATAAGCAACACTGCTAAATTTTGTATTTCATCAATGAATCAATGTTCACCACACAGAGGACAGGTGATTGTGTCTGATAAAAGAGAAACACAGACTGTGGTCCACTTCCAACCCTTAACTCACTTTCTATCCCCTGAGCATATTATGTGAAGTGTCCTGCCTTACATATGTTTCTTTTTCTACCATATGTGTCTCTCTACTTTTTTGTACACTATTTGCATATATTTTCCCTCAAAGGTAAAAGTAAGTCTCACTTTTCAATGTTAAGGTTGAAATTATTTATAAAAATTTTCAGTATAAATTTATGTGTGTGTATAGTTTAATGACAGTTGATTTTTAACAAAATCTTAGTTATGGTTATTGTTTATTCTAGAATGTAAATTCTTTAAGGGACTTGATAACATGGATTTGTTTTCTTTTATTGTTTTTTATGACTTATGTAATATGTTATTGTAAAATATTAACAATATAATATTACTATAATATTGGCTATAATAATCTACAAAAATTATTCTATTCTTAATCTTTTTTAAAGTTAAAAATACACTTGCTGCTTCCTGGAAGGGAACATTAAAAAAGAACATACCAGATTTATTCCCCTGATCCTGACTAGTCAACAAACAAGTCTGGTGAAAAAATATTTTTTTTTTACAATAGAGACATTATGGTTATACATAAAAAATAATGGATTAATGAATAAATGGAATGATACCTTTAATGATCTGAATAATTTAATAAATGTTAAATTGTAGGGTTCATTCACACATGCAAGTGCTTAGATTTGAATTTCTTTAAATTTTTTTGAACAAATAATAGTTTAAATTAGTCAGTCAATGTGTAGACAAGGGACTCTACCAAAAACTTTAATGGTACTCTGTTCATATCCAGAACTGGGAACACTATGAGTAGATTTCCCTGAAAAGAGACTTCCTCTATAGAACCCCAGCAGCCCAGCAACTAAGAGAAAGGGTGGACAAATGGGACTTCATAAAATTAAAAAGCTGCACAACAAAAGAAATGGTCTCTAAACTGAAGAGACCACCCACAGAGTGGGAGAAAATATTTGTCAGCTATGCATCAGACAAAGGACTGATAACCAGAATATACAGAGAGCTCAAAAAACTAAACTCTCCTAAAATCAATGAACCAATTAAGAAATGCGCAACTGAACTAAACAGAACTTTCTCAAAAGAAGAAATTCAAATGGCCAAAAAAACACATGAAAAATGCTCATAATCTCTAGCTGTAAAAGAAATACAAATCAAAACCACACTAAGATTCCACCTCACCCCTGTTAAAATAGCCATCATCAAAAACACTAACAACAGGTGTTGGCGAGGATGTGGGGAAAAAGGAGCCCTCATACACTGCTAGTGGGAATGCAAGCTGGTGCGACCACTCTGGAAAAAAACTTGGAGACTTCTTAAAAATCTAAACATAGACCTGCCATATGATCCAGCAATACCACTCCTGGAGATATACCCAAAGGAATACAACACAGGTTACTCCAGAGGCACCTGCACACCCATGTTTTTTGTGGCACTATTCACAATAGCCAAGTTATGGAAACAACCAAGATGCCCCACCACTGACAAATGGATCAAGAATATGTGGTATTTATACACAATGGAATTTTACTCAGCCATGAAGATAATACTCTTTAAATTGACCTAGTGCTGTTCATCTGGCAAAAAATAAGTAAGGTCAATAGAAGTTGCTTTACTGTAATTCAGGAATTTTATTATAGTGTGGAAGACGGGAGTATCTTTATTCTGGACTTTGCTGTGTTTTTTTGTTTTTTGTTTTTTGGGTTTTTTTTTTGTCTTCCAGAAGTCTCTTAACGATAAGAAATATGCAATATTATACAGTAGGAACATAGGTCTTTGGTCCCAAATCCTGGACTTCTCTCAAGTGTTTTCACTGAGAAATTTAGGGCAAGATTGACTTAAGCTGTAGCACAATTGTAGATCATTTTATAGAATCAGAGAAAGCAGGAAAGGAAAAGAGCCACACAAGTCTAGAGTCAGAATGCAAGGAAACATGGAAAAAGAAGAAACAACTGGGCCTTGTGATGTACATCTGTAATACCAGCACTTGGTAGGCTGAGAAAAAGAAAAAAACAAAACAAAACAAAACACGAGAATGATGGAACGTAATCAAGATTCTATGTTCTCCAAACCAATGACCTGGCTTTTGTTAGGTTACAGCTTCTTTTTAGGAAAAAGAGAGAAGACAGTACATAAAGAAATTTGAAACAGTTTTATTTATTCTGTTCCCATTCTGAAAAGATTCATATATTATAAGTGAGGAATCTGTGGGGAAGAAGATTGAACAAACGTAAGCAGTGGAATGATATAGACACAGTGCATTCAGCCTCTTTGGGTTTCTTGGATTTGAATCTAAATTATTAAGAGCAGGGTCTAGGATCACAATGAAGAAGCAACTAAGCATCGTAACTACATATCTAGAAAGTCATGATTAGCTCCCGGTAAAGTGAAAGTGAAATGGGAATAAAGCCACAAAGTCAATTGCAATTACATAGCTCTTGAGTCTCAATCTTATTGTCTATGTTTTGTTTTCTATTTACAATATTTTCTACTAAAGAAATTGTACATAATAGAATATATAAGCAGAATTATGTAACTCAAAAACTGACTTCAAACTGAGTAAATTTTCAGACCCAGCATCTCTGGTGAAGAAATGAGAGATCTCTAGCACCCTAGACATCTCATTTGTTACCCCTGCCTCATCACTACCAATCTCTGTACACTGAAGTTGCGAGCATCTCATTCCTCCTTGCTTTTTTCTATTCTGCTCTTTTGGAATGGGAATGTACACCCCGTCACAGCACTGAGTGTTGAAAGTATGTAATGTTTTTTGTTTGTTCTTTAAGTTTTACAATACTCAAAGTGATCTATTTCCTCCAATCAGGCCCCATTCCCAGTAACTCCTTCCTCATGAAATCATCAGTGGTTCCAGTTAGCACTTTCACGATCCAATCCCTCTCAATGAGAGATCCACCATTCTGGTATCAGTCTGCACCAGAGGAGACTTTTGGGGGATACATCATATTCAAACTATAACATTCCACATTGAGCCTCCAAAGTGTCACGCCCATCTCAAAATGCAAAATGCATTTTGTTCATCTACAAGAGTTTCCAAATTCTCAGCAGTTCAGCATTATTCAAGTCTGAGTGCTAGGTCTCCTCTGAGACTCTTAACTTTGAGTACTGTAAAATTTAAAAAACAAAAACATTACATACTTTCAACTTTCAGTGGTGTGATACCGTATACATTCCCATGCCAAAAAAGCAGAATAGAAAAAAGCAAGGAGGAATGAGACCAAAGCAAGACTGAAAACAGCAGAACACTCATTGGTTATCTTACTTCCATGTCCAACATGGGAACCACAGGATGGCAGGAAGTGGGCCCCGAAGGGCTTGAACATCCCTATCCCTATGGCTTTTCTGCAGTAGCTCACAAGGTCTCTCTCCTGGACTGCCTCAGCTCATTGCCTGCGACTTTTCTTGGACATTAGATGTTCCTGGCATACTTAGTGGAGGTTTCCATTATAGCTGTCACTCTTGAAGCTTCACACATTGCCATCTCTGAGGCTCCCAATAGGGATTTTGAATTTCTCATACATTGCCTGTGCTCCCAGGCTCTCCTTTGAGATCTGGGTGGAAGGTTCCATATGCCTTAAAACTCTAATATTATGCATCACTGAAAAACCAGTATCATGTAGACAATGCCAAGGTTTGCCACCAGTATGAGTAGTAGCTGGGTCCTCTTGAACCATTGCTGCACCAGGCTCTGAGAGCTTGAAAATCTGACATATAATAAAGCATGAGGGGACAAGGTCCTACGTGGCCCAGTGGAAGCAGGACATCTTGGAAGAGGTTTCTTCTCAAGCAAAGTCTTTCCAATGAAATTATACTTTTATATCTTTGAGCCTGTCATAGGAAAGGGCAAGAAAATTTATCAGAGGTCTTCAGGGCATCTTTCCTATTGTCCCTTGTAAATTGCATGGTTTCTTTTTAGTTTTACTTCTCTCTTTAACCACCAACCCTGCTTTTTTGACAACTTTAAAGTGCTCCTTTTCTGGCCAAACTACTGGTTTTTCAGTCTTTCTGATTTTTTTTTTCCTTTTTATTATTGTGCTGGGTTGGAGTACATAATGGCATTTATAAACATTCTTACAGTGTATCAAATATATCATATTTGAATTCACCCCTCACACTGCTCTCCTTTATCCCCTCTCCCCCACCTCCTGGAACAGTTTCAACAGGTATCGCTTTTGCATTTACCTGTTTTTTGTGCTTTGTTCACCCTCCAACCCCTTTCCCCCATCACCTCTCCCCTTCAACTGGCACCAAATTCCTCCCATCTCCCCCCAGCAGGACCTCTTCTGCTCTCCTGTTCTCCAATTTTGTAGAAGAAAAACCATAAAAGATAAGAAGAAAAGTATGATGTTTTTGCTAGTTTGAGATAAAAATAGCTACACAGGGAGTTTCCTTGTGATATTTCCTTGCATATGTGTATCACAAACACAGTTGGTTCATCTCCTCTAGTTCTCTTCACTCCTCCCTCGTCCCCTTCCCACGGTGACCCCCGCCAGTTTAAGATTTCTATATGTATTAATTCCCAGTTTTCATTATGTACCTGATGAAAAGCAGCTAGCAATACCCTTTCCATGAACTAAATCTGGACTTCCTGGAAATTTCATCCGTCAAATGAAGTAGTCTGTCATATTTAAATTCAACTTTCCAAAAAGTCTCAAGTAAGCAGAAAATGCACATAAGTTCTTTGCTACAAATATAACAAAAAAAAAAATAACATGGATGGCCTCTATTCCAATTCACAAGAGAGTCGTTTCCATCTGAAACCTCATGAGCTTAGTCTTTCCTGTTGGCCTTTTGGTCTTCTGAGTTCACATCACAACCACCCAGTAAGCTCTGTTTTCAACATTGTAGACTTTCTTAATTTGCATCATCAGAGTATTCTAAATTTGTCTACAAACCAGTTCCAAAGACTTCAGAACCACGGTGTCACAAAGAGTCACAATAAAGATCTTGCTTCACTGATACCAATTTTATGTGTTACTTAAAGTTTTCGTTGCTGTGTCAGATATGTGAGAGAAACAACTTAAAAGGAGGAAAGGCTTATTTTGACTAACAGTATAAAAGGTTTTGGCCTATGATTTGCTTGGCCCACCACTATGGGTCTGTGGTAAGGCAGAACATCATGGTGGTAATGGGACATGGAGGGACAAAGTTGCTTAGCAACTGGAAGCCAGGAAGCAAAAGACAGAAAAGCACCAGTGCATTATCACCGTTCAGGGACACACTCCTAGAAGCATAATGTAGCCTTATGTGATCTCCAAAGGACTTGAACATTGCCACCAGTTTTGCGTAGTCAGCTATAGGGACAGGCAATGACCTACTTCCCCTAGCCAGGTCTCTCCTCTCAATAATTCATTAGTATGAACTCATCAGTGGCTTAACTCTTTGATGAAGTTAGCATCCTCATCATCCAATGACCCACCAACTGGGGACAGAAGTTTCAAGACATGAGCCTTTTAGGGTAGCACTTCATATGCAAACCATAATAGTTTGCTTACTAATATATCACCAGCTACTTACCCATTCTATGCTTCATGAGCTTTTGAATTGTTCTCAGTTTTATTTTGGCTCTTGCAAATAATGCTGTCAGGAATAAAACTATATGTTGAATTTTTTGGGAAACCATGTGATTACATGTTTGTCAATGTATCCTGTGAATATCATTGCCTTGATTTTCTGAATCAATCTATACTCTCAGTATAAGAGCTATTTTTCAGTTGCAGCATGATTAATATTGTTGGTTTCTTTTTTAAATTTATATTTTAGCAATCATTCTGATTAAAATATTCATGTGCACATAATTTTTTCAGAGCTATTTCAATGTTGCAGACATGACACTCTTTAACACTGAATGTTTCAGCATGCTTTCTCTGAAAAACAAAGGCATTCTCTTTTAAACCACTGCAGTTTTCAAAATTAGAGAACTAACAATAACACAGTACTATTATTTTCAACCTCAAAAATACCCATTAGAGTAAAAGAAAATCATGGATCAGCCATTGCCTCTTGTCATGTCAGTCTGTTCAGAATTTATTTATATCAACTGTGATTTCAATTTTTCTTAACTGATTTATGATGAAGATGGAAAATTTTTAGATGTTTACTACATAGTTGGCATTTTGTCTTCTTCACTATAAACTTGCCTATTTTTCTATAAGGTTGTCTGAATTTTACTATATTATAGTATTACAGTATATCACAATATAAAATTTTTCTCTCCATATATACAGAATATATGTATATATGATGTATGTGTACATGTTTATATATATATATTTTGTCTTATTACATATGTTCTGGGAAATATTGGTAGACAAAAAGCAAACACATCTCTGCAGCAACTTCTGAGTACTAGGCAGGTGAGCATGATGTAATGTTACATGTATTTGCCAATTTTATATTAATATAAGGAATTTTCAATAATATATGTTGCAAATAGTTTTATTATTACCATGTGTATCAATTCTAGATAATATCAATGATAAAAATGTTCTTCTTGGTAGTAGGATTGAAAGATTTGTTGACAAATTCTGAACTATTATTGCAGATTCTATGGAATTTTAATCCTCAAAACACTCAGTTTTTGTCTGTGATAGTGCACACACTCCAAATAAGAACATCACTCTTTTTTATTTTCCACAGGCATAAATTTGGCCTGTCACACATGCAGATTAACTGACACAAATTTGTTCCTGGTTATGTTTTAAATGATTTAACTTCTTTTATGCATTCTTAGGGTGTAGTCTTTGTCTCCTACTTCTGTAATAATACATTTAACTCTTAAAAATAGTAGATTAGGAATAATCAACAATAGTGCAATGTTTAAACAAAGAACTGGAGTTTTCATTGCCTCAATTTTGATAGTGTATTTATTACAATAGATCAATTCATGTAAATATTTAACATCACTTATCCATTCTCCCTAAAACGCTGCAGTAAATGAACTTGGAAGGTCTTGATAAATATCATAAGAATTTAAGATATTGTAATGGAATTTTTGTGATTGTGAAAACTTTTAAAGTCTGCTGAAATAAGTTATGAATAAACAAATTCATGGGCTGAATTAATAGTTCAGGAATTTAGTTTGAAATGGGACTTTTATATATCTTCACTTATACTGGGAATTTGAACATTGCTGATACCATTATTCTGACTCCTAGTATCTACAAACAAGATTCATTTTTACATTAATTTTGAGATCAGTAATTTTGCAAAATTTAATTCTATAAAAATCTTTAGGATTTTTTTTGTGGAATTTTAGACTCAGAATCATGTAATAGAATATTTTAAACATTTCTTTTTGTCCATTTCTTGTATATTTAATTTATTTTGCCCATGCTATAGCACTGTATGGTATTTGAGGCACAGTGTTCCATATAATTGGTGTGTTACCAAGGAAAAATTGGTGTTTTGCTCCCAGGGAGAAAGCCTTTGACATTTTATCATCAAATATGAAATTTGCTCTAGGCTATTTGTAGATAAGCTTTGTTACACTAAGGGTATTGCATTCCTAACTTAGTTTTTCTGCCACTCTTAGAGACTTACATTTATTGACAATACAATATTAATTATTACTTTCTCGAATGAATTCCAATTGGTCAGGATGTATTATGTTTATATGAAATGAAAATGATTTTTCTTATATTTTATTTATTTTGATTTTTTATTTATGACAGATATTTGCCAGTAGCATGACTTTTTTATAATCTGAATTTACAGTTATTTTGGAGTTTTCTGTTTGAAAATGCTGTTCATTAGAGTTTTCTGTAATCATTCTGTGTAGGTGGCACTGTTCCTTGGTTTGTTGGTTGTGAGTTTTCACCAAGGTTGTCATTTGCCTGCAGTTTGTAAATGGGAAATGTCAGACATTAATCATTTTTGATAAAGGATTAGTTATATATTCTATTTCTGTAAAATTTATGAGTTGTCTTTTTCTAGGAACTAGTTCATTTCACGTACATTTTCAGATTTCTTTGAAGTTTGCCACAGTATCACCTGATCAAGTTTTTAATCTCTGTAGAATCTATAATGCTATCTCACTGTATAATGCTGTTGGTTTTGCTTCCTCCCTTATTAGAGATGGAATTTCTGCTGTTTTTGGATTCCCAGTTGCAGACATTAAATAAAGTAGAAGAAACTCTTCTTTTTATAGTTTCTTATGAACATTTTCATCATAAATACATATGAATTCATGAAAATTTTTTGTATCCTACTGTTATTTTTATGATTTTTCCTCATTTTCTTTGACCTAATTTATTCTTTTTTACTTTTGAAATTAATTTATTTTGAATTTTCCCAATTACATGCATTATATGACCTAATTATTTTCTTTGGACACAATTTTAATTGTACATACCAAGTATGGAAATCTTAATGTTAAACAATATTTAGCTCTAAATATTTTCTTTTACTTTTCTTTTCTAGCAGTACTGGGGTTTGAACTCAGGGTCTTGCTCTTGCTAGGCATGTGCTGTACCACTTGAGTCATGCTCCCAGCCCCTTTTGTTTTGGTTATGTTTGAGATATAGTTCCAAATTTATACCTGGGCCAGCCTGAACCACAGTGCTGTTATTTGTGTTTCCTTGGCAGCTGGTATGACAGGTTTATGCCACTATGTCCAGTTTTATTGGTTGAGATGAGACCTTGCAAACTTTTTGCCTGCCTTGGGCTCGAAACCACAATCCTCCCAATTTCTATCTCCCATGTAGCTAGGATTTCATGCATGAGCCAAACCACCAGCCAAGATTTTTTTTTTGATTCATGGATTACTGAAAAATGTAGTATTTCCAAACAGATATGTATTTTTTTCCATTTCATTTGTGCTAACATTTTTTACTCTAGTCCTGTGTTTTTGCAATTTTTATATAATATCTTTTAGTCTTTACATACTTTCAGGAGAAATATATATTCTTCACATAATCTATTTCACTCATACTGTTTAGCAGTATCCACTTCACTGTTAAATATATTTTATGTGATTTTTGATTTTCAGCTATAAATCTTCTGTTTCATTTATTTTTGTAAAGTTTCTAGCTCTCTGTGAAATTGTTAATTTGACATTTTATTTTACTGGAAACATCAAATACAGTTGTATTAAAATATACATGTAACATATCAAGTTTCTCTCTTAATTTATTTCTAGTTTGTTTTCTACCTTTCAGAAAACAGTCTTTGCTTTTTTGTCTATCTGGTATTTCATATATTTCATACAGTGTACTCTCCTTCAAAAAGATGTTGTTTCCAAGTCAGAAGCCTAGGGACAGAGGCAATTCTGTGATACCTAATTTCAAGCAAGCATAGTGTCAGGATCATTCCTAGAATTCATTTGCTTCTGTTCTACTCATTCACTTATTGGTTAGTAGTTTCTGGACACAGAACAAAGTTTAGATTTGTTTACCATATTGACTTGAATTTTGGGGCATACTGAATTTATGTTTTGTCGCAAAACTAAGGGTTCCTCAAAGATCTAATTGTCCCTCAAAGCCCTGAATTATCTTCTACAATGAACAGGTTCTCCCTGATGATTTAAGGACTCCGATGTTCAGTGACATTGGATCTTAAAAGCTTTTTAAAGACATGTATAAAGATTTTTAAAAGAACTTTGCTCAGATTATCTCATCATTTCTTCCAGTAGGAAAAATCCTGAATTGTTAATCTGTCATTTTCAGGAGCTGGTTTGAATTCTGCAGGAGCAAATGTTAGATTGTAGTCTATGAAAAAGAATAGTTGCTGTTCCATTTTAAGATAAACATCTTCAGTGTACCAAAACCAGGAAAGTAAAATTTCCATTTACCAAAGATGATAACAAGTGTTATAAAGCCATGTTCTCACATGTAAAAGTCTTCAAGACCTCAGTTCATAGGCAGACAATACAATTCTGCCATCAAAATGCAGTACTTCAGTTCTGAGCTATAGTAGTTGGAACATTTTATGTATTAAATCCATGTATACAAGGTATAAAATTCTGTGACAAATAGCTCAGAAAAGAGCTGAATAGGTTGTTTTTATTCAAACAATAGCATTAAATGTGGCATAAATTCCTGAAAATGGATTACTGCCATTATGGGTTGTAAGATTTTTAACCAAAGAAATGGGAATTCTGTTTTGACTTAATAGTATATCAACAAAGTAAATATTTACTTACCTTTCTAAGAACATAATAACTTCTGAAACTGGAGAAAATATTTTCCTGGTTCATTAACTAAAGATTGAGCTTTACAAAGGTAAGACATTTTTCTCATCAAAAAAATAACTGCTATCAGGAAACTAAAGAGAGAAATAACTATAGAATTACTCTTCAAAACATAGGCTTAGGATGTAAATACTGTAGAAGGTTCCATGGTTAGAAGTGGAAGAGGACTCCCCTCTTGGTGTACACTACTCTTACTATAACAAGAAACATCAACTTACAGTGAATGTGAAAGTTACAGTGCAATGGATGATAGGACTCTTTTTAAAGTAATGCCCTCTGATTTTTTTTAATGAATGTATGAATTTTATATGATTATTTAATGATGATATTGTATATTTAGTGAAGAAGGCATATTTTTCCACCCTCACTATCTCTACAAATATAAAACTGTGAACTTAAGCTATAAACAGCATCCGGTGGTTCATGTCCCCTGCAGTGTAGAGTGACTGACCAGCTGGTAAGAAATTTCAACAATTGCCATAACGCAGGAAGTTGACATATTTATCAGATACTTGAGATGAGAAAATGGTATTTCATGGGGACGTTTTACCCTATGCCATCTGGTCCTGAGGTGCCTATTACATCTATTATTGACTCATTAAAGTCAATGAGGTGAATAACACAATTAAACGTGTTTACTTGTCATGTAACAGTCATTTAACACTGAAATGTAACTTTCAGTTTCAGTACCACCATGCAGCACAGCCCCTCTCCAACTACACTTGTGTGGCCCAAAATTAATCTCAGATTAATACCTCTCAAAATTATAGTGCAATGGCAAAGTACATGAGTATTTGAGGTTACTTTTTAACCTACAATGCCATACAACAGTCACAATGAAAATCAGTCTTTATAATTAAAACAATAAAACAATATAAATAGGCAATGGGGACCAAACACAGGATACACATCTCTGCACTCCACTAATCACTCAGCAGTGTTGGCTTGCACATCTGAAAATAGCTTGCAGAAAATATGGATCCATTTGCGGAGACAGGGAAGCAAGAGGCAAAAATATCAGAGTAGGTGACTCATTGCTATAAAGCAGTTTAAGAATTCATTATTAGATAAGCTTTAAAATACATAAATAAATGCTTATGGCTAAATAAAGATATTATTCTTGTTTTCAGTATTTTCTCAATATTTGTTCAGAAAAATAATGCAAAAAATGGCTTTCAATTTAATATTGGACGCAAGAAAAAATCAATATAACAAGAGTTTTAAAACTGTAAATATTTATGTACTTTTAAAGGAACACTCTTAAAGTGCTTTTGAAATAATGCAAAACATACATTTTTAATTTATAAATTTTTATTGATATAAAGCAAATGAACACAATTATCCATTGTATATACATACATATTAGAACTGCAGAAATGTTAATTAAATGAAAGCATTAAGGATCACAGAGAGCAGTGGAGGGAGTGAATTCAAGTATGGTATATTTGACACAGTAAAAGAACTTTTGTAAATGCTGCAATGTACCCCAACTCAGCACAACAGTAATAAAAGATATATAAAATATTTTAAAAATTAAAGATTCCTGATTACATGTTCTTTGGCTTCAGAAATGGGCCTGGAAAACATGGGCTTCACCACTGTTGAAGTAATCATGTATGCATTACGACAAGTAAATGTTATTTATATATATAAGAGAGAGAGAAAAGGAGGATTGTTAACTAACTACAATCCTTATTAGACTCTGGTGAGCCTAATAAAATAATGTCTTTGAAATCTTCTTGAAGCTAAAATAATTTCAGATGTTTGTCTTAGCTTTATATCTCTGCCAAGTGGCAAATGCTTAAAGACAGATTTGACTGACTCATGTTTGCTACCCATTTTAGGGTTGATTGAACTACTCATTCAACTTAGAAATGCAGTCCTCCATCTCAATATAAACCATCTCCCATTAGAATTCATGTAAACTTTTCAAAATACACATTATCCAGAAAACATTAATACACACACACACACACACACACACACACACACGTAATACATTTTTTTTTACCAAATCTAGAAAAATAACTTTGAGTGGAAATTATCCATTCAAATAACTTAACCTCAGTTGCAGAAAAATAGCATTGCTTGCATTTTTATAATTAGCAGAACCATAGGAACATCACTACCAATAAACTTGAATAAATTGCACATTGAAACATATATTTCTAAAAGCCACCTGTCTTGTCAATAGTATTTTTAAATCTAAGCAACTAAATTTAAGATCCCTGCTAAAAACTACTTAGAAAGAGAAAGAGACCAAGGATCTATATATTCAAACTCAACTTTCAAGGTTATGACTCATAGTTTATACACCCCATGTCATTAAAATCAAAATAGAAATCAGTTAATAAAAATAAATATTATATTAGTGAAGTATCCAATGATAAAAATGCTACATTTGAGTAGCTGAACACCTGAAAATGGTCCTTTCAGTTGAAACTCTCCCAATGTAGTTCAGATACTTACCAGTTTAAAGGTAATGAACTTGTTTCTTCATTTTAACATATAAGCAAAATTTTTGGTGAACTATGGTAACTAACAGTAATACCAGCTTCAAAATTCCATGAGTTTTAATGGTCATATTTAAAAAATATTGAAAGGACCTAATTTTTTAGGATTAAAATGAATCATTTATTTTATAATACTGATTACCATACAGAGTATAATGTTTCCATGTATTTTTGAGACAATTGTGATGTTTTCTGGTCATACAGAGATAAGGGCAAAGGTTAATTGTTGTGCAAATTGAGCTTATTGATAATTTTCAAGTAGTTAAGTCCTGGCCCTAACGAATGCATTCATTGCTAACAGCACTCAAAGAAGACACTACGTGAAAACTACTTTGATTTTGATTTGGTTCAGCCTCGTGATTAACTAAGCCACTTAAACATGCAACATGGACTTTATCCACAGAAAAGCAAAAGTCCATTTGCTTTGTGCATTATGTAAAAGTAAGCATATATTCAGAAGCTCTATAAATTCTGGATGGTATTCAACATGAAAAGATTTCAGGGTACATTTTACAAACTTTTCATTATATCACATGGAACTCTCCATATATGCTCTACTTAGGAAGAAATAATTGAGTAAAACTGGGCTATTAAATGTCAGATCAAATGACCTTCTTAAAAAGGGAAATTGATCTGTAAATAGACACTGGGAATGAAATGATGGTAACCAATCCATAGGGACATAAGTAAATAAATACATGGTTAAATATTTCATTTTGGAAAAGTGAAGAAAGGAAGATCTGAGGGAGTTGCTGAAAGCATCAGTAACATGTATAATGAGTTGAAAGCAAAACCAAATTATCTATGAAAAATGCAAGCAGAAAGAAGTTGCTTTTTTTAAATGAAAGCTATACTTTCCTATATAATATTAGTAGTGATTTTACCTACAATGAATATAATCCAGTGGAAAAAAAGCATTTCTATAGAATCAAAGATATATGAAACACACAGTAATTTTTTACACTTCATGAGGAAAACAAATTCACACCTCATGTGAGAAATAAATTAGAAAGGATTACTGGGCACTTTGCAAATAAAGTACAATAAAATGCTTAATGATTTTATGTAAGTAATGTATTCAGATATGTAAACATAAAAGCTGACAAGTAACAGCATGCACAGTAATGCAAATTAATATTTTCAGAACTGTTCATTAGGATGAAAATGTATAAAAGCCCATGTGTGCTGTCAGGGTCCCCTCAGTTCTGCTGGCTCTATGTTCATTAATGCCTTAGTACATTTACTTCCTCAACAGCACTGTGTTTCTTCTTTACCTGTTACAGACAAGAGAATGTCTCTGGATAAACTAAGATCACACCTAAGTGAACTCCTTAGCATCACAGTTTACTATATGAAAAGCAAAGCCTTCTGATTTCTTCTTAAGAGCTCTAAAAATTATCAAAAAGTCTCAGTAGCTTTCATGAATATCAAACTACCCTCCAAGGCCGACATTTTGATGATTTGAGTGTAAATAAATCAAAGGCATGTGAATTAAATTTCCATTAAAGTACACAGGACGTAAAAATCAAGGGCAAAGTAATTTCAAAAGGGGCACCTGGTACATTAACTTCAAGTGCTTCAAAGCAGTTCGAGATGTCCAGAGAAACAACCTGCAGGCAGGACATGCCATTCTGAGTGTATTTTGTTGTTGGACCCCGGTGATTTTCAATGAAGGCAAGTTTGTACTAAAATATAGAATAGAATTTTTGATATTCTTCCATGACTTGAAGTCATAAATGGTGATTAAAAGATAACAGGAAAATTAATACAGACATGATGCAGAAAAATAGATCTACACTTGCTTCATATAAAAATGCTATTTTTAATTTATTTTTTTGAAAAAAATTTTATTAGGATGTATTCATTATACAGTGGGAGATTCATAGTGACAATTTTGATTAGACTTACATTGAACATTAGTTACACTGCCATCCTCATCTCTCTCCCTCAACTGCCTTCCCCACCTCACCTTAAGCCAATTGCAAGAGGTTTCTTAATTGTTTCATATAGGTATATGAAGTCCATCTACCATTAATTGACTTGAAATTAAGAAGTAGCCAATCATGCTTTAACTGAAATCTTTCTGATTAATTACATTTTAGATTGTGTTACTAATACCTCACTTTGGAAAATGCCCAAAATTGAGGTGCCTAAAATATAAAAGGGAAATGTAAATTGTTAAACCTATGGCAAAGAAATGAAAACTAAAGTTCCCTTACCCTTTGGAAACCTCTTTTATTATGACTATATATCTAAATTGAGATACAATTTGCACACTATGTATGTTCCAATTTTGTGCACTATTAAATGTTTTTTCTTGTATAGTCACAGATTTGTGCAGCCATTACTGGAATTTTAGAACAATTTCATCATCTCCCAAATAAACTCCATTCTCATCTGCAGTCACAGCCAGTTTCCTACAGATGTTTCTTACCTAACTATTATCCCTAAGAACTGCAGATCTTCCTGTCTCTGTGGAAATTTCAAATAAATGGAATCATACAATGTGTGGAAATTTATCAACTGAATTGTTTCAGTTAACGTAATTTTGGGGGCGGTGTCCATGTTGTGTTATCTACCAGAACTTTTGAATTATAAAATACTATGACATGTAGTGGATAGCACATTTAACTTCTATTAACCAGTTCCTGGGTATTAGAATTATTTTTGGTTTTTTGATCTCCCTGGGGTTGCTATGACTATCTACACACAAGCTTCTGTGTGGACATATGTTTCCATTCCTCCAGATTTTGTGCCTACTAGAGAAAAATCTGAGTTATATGGTATCTCTATATCCAAACTATTGAGGAAATTCCAGACTGTTTTCTGTAACAACTGCACCATTTTGCTTTTTTAGCCAGTAATGGGTAAGGGTTGCAATGTCTCACTTCCTCACCAACATTTGCTGTTATCTGTCTTTTGATTCTAGCCATCTTAGTGGGTGAGAATTTATATCTTTTTGTGACTATAATTACATTTCCTTGATAGCTACAAGATAGACTTGTGCCTTCTCTATAGATATTTTCATTCTAGAGGTTACCATCTACTTCTGTCTATGTAGATGACACATAAAGATGAAAAATAACTAAAACATGATGTGACAGTGGAAATGGATGGCATGGAATAATGTGACACTGAACAACCGGAAGGGGAGATCATATTGAGACATTAGACAGAAACACCTGAGGGTAGGGCATGGTGGCACACACCTGCAATCAGCTACTCAGGAAGATCTGGATTCAAGGCCAGACCATGAAAAATGTTACCAAGACCCCAACTCAACAAAATAAACCAAGTGTAGTGGTGAATGCCAATAACCCCAGCTACATGGATATGAATGTAGGAGGATGGGAGGCTGAGGACAGCCTGGGAAAAACTCGAGTCCTTATTCAAAAGATAACTAAAGCAGAAAACATCTATAGGCATGGATAAAATGGTAGAGAGCCTGCCTAGCAAGAGCAAAATCTGAGATCAAACACCAGTACTGCAAAACACAAAATAAAAAGCACAAAGAAGGGATTACCTGATTAAGTGACCTTTGAGTTGAAACAGCAATGAAAAAAAGCCTCTTGAAGAATGTAGCAGGCATCTTTCAAAGAAAGGGAGCTCATTAGGTAGAAGCTCCCTAACACTGGTACTTTCAAAGAACATACATCAGTCTGGGCTGTTGTTGGCATAAATACATGTGTGTCAAGAATGCAGGGACCATGGTCATTATTTATAGCCATGCCTGACACATGGCAGATGCTAAAAAATGTTGCTTATTGTCATTGCTGTGATTATTTTACTGATGTTTGCATGACTCAGGGAGGTATAAAGACATGATTGTTAAAGGAGAGGTACAATTTCAGCAGATTAAGTAGATATTCTTCAGCTTGATCACTTATAAATTATTAATTTGTCATTGAAGTCAGGTGGCATCCTGGAAACCCTGGGGAAAAATCTGAAGTTCATGGCTTTTATAGCAAATGTGCAAGAGGAAGGGAGAAACGGGACCATTTTGCACTACTTTCCCACAGAGTTACACAGCTTAATTTAGGGGTGGCTCCATTTTTGTCCAATTTAGCCAATCTGGGAATCTCCAATTCTTTCCACAAGGCTTGAGGTGTTTGGGGCAGCACTTTGTCCTGTGGACATACTATTGTTCCATATTTGAAAGGGGAGCCGGCTACTCTGGGAAGCCTTATGGTTCAGGGACACGGAGTGGGAGTGTGGCAGGACACTGATTGGCTGCTGTGAGGCTCCATCCCCGAGGATTAATTATGAACGTGGATATGTGGAAGATGTCTTCCAGGTCCAGGTGAACATCAGTTCTCATTTAAATTCATTCTGCGTGTTTCCAGGTGCTGATTTGGTTTCCCCTGGCTCCTGGCCATACAGGCAGATGGTCTTTGCCAAGAATTGACTCTGTCCCTATTTTTGTCCCTGACACTCTCTCAATGCCCAACCTTTGAAATGTCAGAAGAAAAAGTAAGAAAGTGGGAAGAGTGTGTTTTTCTGAAGTTATTCTGTTATAATCAGATTTGGAAATACAAACTTGAACTGAAAAATTCAGTCCCCCCCTTAGTGGCTACTCCTTAGTGGTGAGTTTAAAAAGCTGATGTTAAGAAGAAAACCATGCTAGTCACTCATTTAATGGAACATAATGGCCCCAGTTAACTTTTGAATTTCCACCAGCTGTAAGATGATGAGGAAAGCACAGTACTGCAAGTAGATGAGGCAATAACTTTCATCTGTTGTAGCCTGTTCTGCTGTGAAGTTTCACATCTACATCTTCTCCCATATTTTAAGACAGTTTTTACAATGTTCTCCAATTCTCTACTGTGTATGTGTGTATCGGGGGGGTTATATGAGGACAGCCAGATTTACTTACTGTTTCTATGTTCCCACCCTATGTGGTGATACTGTCAGGCTTTCTGAGTCCTCCTTGCCTGACCTTTTTCCCCTCCAGACACTTCAGCTTTGCTGCATCCGAGCAGTCATTCTCCTCACCTGTTGGCAGTTGCTATTCTTCTACACAATATAGTTCAACTGAGAATAGGTGCATCCCTCTCTTACTTCCAACAGGTCTGGGTATTGTTTCTCCCCCCATTGATATTTTAATATTACTTAATACCATCTGAAAGAATATAGATCAGATTCCTTGAGCTACAGTGAAAACTCATGAAGGGAAGAATATTTTTTGAGGTTGATGTTTTGTTCCCTGGAAAACCAGTTTAGGGAGGTTTAAGTGCTTGTAGAATGAAAGTATTGCACGCAATGGGCCAAAATTCTGAAACCAATTATGCTACAATTGTTTCCTGGCAACTGATTGTATTAAGATATCATTAAAGCGTGCTTTATCTATTGATAAATATGTCTCCAAAATAATAGATTGGAACAAGTTTTCTCTCTGCATTATCCATGAGTACCAAGGAAGCAGGAAGTAGATTTTGCTTTGGTTATAATTTCTGCCCCAGAATATTAATGAAAGAGTCACAATTAACTACCTCCAGAATTCCAGAAAAACAGATAATACAGCCCATGGAATAATGGCAGCTTCAGAATCAGGATCCTCAGATGATTAAAAATATCCACTTTAAGGAAGATGGAAGAAAGCATCATTAGCTTATCTGAATATTTATCATCCCTGCATTTGAGAGGAAATAAAAGACATGGGAAAGCCAGCATTCATCCATTCCTACCCTGTCATTGCCTACTTATCAGAATGGAAATGCTCAGAATACAATGTTCCAAAAAATTAAGTTTTCGTCATCTTCAACACATCAAACAAAGAAGTCAAGTGAAGGAAGGAGGGAAGAAGGAAGGACTCTTGAGCTACTTGCTCAACACTTTTTTGACAGAATTTCTAATTGTTCATTTACTTGAATCACAGACTCAGATAAAAATCAGCATATCCTTTATTGTGTTAAAGCCTTGCTAGTCCAAAAAACATTCTTGGTTATTCCAGAGTGATCAATTATTGCTTGAAGTTTCTAGAAATGAAGTAACTCTCAGTCTTTTCTCACACCTACTGAATCAGATTTACAAGACTTTCAGGTGATTTGTAAGTACACGACCTTTTGAGAAGATACGGGTAAAACTACACATCCATTACTCACGTGTTCAGGGAATGAGACAAACAGTGTAATGAGTAAATGGAAGATTTGCGAGAGGCAAAAATGAGTGGCTTAGACTGTAGCATGTTTCATAGTGCATAATTGGTCCTCAGACAGGTTTTCAGTGTAACATAAGGAGAAAATCTGTATAGGGAAGAGAACAAAACACTGGCCATTTTTCCTCTCTTGATTGAAACTCTGTGACTTAGAATGAGTTACAATAAAATGTTATTTTAATGAAATTGACACAAAACTGAAGTCAATTTTAATGACTAGAATGGAATTTTATGTAAGAATATTTGATAGTAGAGAGCACTTTTAAGAGGTTGGTTGTGGAACTTGAAAAATAATATCAAGACAGTGGTTCTCCAGCATAGTCAGGAGATAATGTAGAAAGAGACATTTGAATAAACCTTTCCTTATTCCATTTTATAATCCAAAGGGAAACAAGATTCCCATCAGGAAATGAAGAATGTGTCCAAAGTTGCATTGTTGGGAATGTTGACCTAGGTTCATGCTGCCCAAGGATCCCCAGAGCTAGAATGAAGTGTGTCCTGATCAATGGACATCTATTAGACTGGAACATCCCTTCTGTCTATGCAGAATTGTATGCCACATGCAAAATGACTTTCTCAACTTCGATTGAATTACTCTGCACGTTATATCTTCAAAACTCTCTTTGTCCTTTATGTTTAACTCGTAAAGGTTGAACTACAGCAATTTATACCGTCTTGATGAGAGCTATTCTTTCCATTTGTCATAATTTCTCTGATGTTACCAATATTAATATTTTATGTTTATCTATATTTCTGTTGCTTTTGTTTTAAATTCAATTTGCATAAGTTACCTCAAGACTCATTTTTATATCATATATTCTTTCCTTGTTCTGCTCATTTAAAATCTGCATTTGGTAATATGATTTAACCAGTAATATTTTACTTGTGATATTCTGCTTCATTCTGTATATCACTTATTTTCTTAACATTCTGGTGCACTATTCTGATTTTTCCTATACACTTTCAGCAACTAAATATAAAATTACTTCTCACGATTGAGTTATTTGCTTGTTTTTGATGTTCTTTACTAGTCCAGTTTATTATGAACCATTCTGGTGCCTGATATTTACGCCACTTTCTCTCTTCTTCTCACATTGGGAGCTGGTGTTTGAGTCATGAATTGAAAACTGTTTAGCAGCATTCAATACTCCACCCACCAGGTGACAGCAGTGCTTCCCTTGCCCTCCAAAATTATTTATTTCTGAATACTGCCCACTTTTCTGTTAATCCCAAACCACTCCTAATTGAGAGCCATTGCTGTACTGAAATTTGTCCTCCTGAAGTCACTCCTGACCAGAGATGTAGACAATTTTTATGTTTAATCTCATTCTTGGCGGCCGAAAGCCACTGCACTGTTTATATTCCCTCATCTCCTGGACTCCACAGCACCATTCTCTTGCTTATGTTTTCTAACACTATTGATTTTTGGTCTATTCTGTTTCTTTCTCTAGTGTTGACAGTGTGCTCACTTGAGTGCTCAGATTTGCCCACTTGATACCATTGCCTCTGGATGATAATTATCCACTTCTCTTCCACATTCTGGTGATTGCATTTCTGGTCCCTGCATTTCTTCTAGGAGTCAGGCCTCATGGACACTGATCCTTGGCTTCTTCACCAGCTCTAGTGTTTGATGGGTGCAGCTTCTTCTTACCTTCTCCAATATACTTGATATTTACCATCTACTTCCTTTTCAATCTCATCCCTGCCAAGTCTCTCTCTCTTGTTTAAATCTATTTCCAAAATTATGAACACAAGTATCCTAAATCTAACTTCTCCAACTTATCACAACCCTTTCCTAAAGCTAAAGAAATACTGTGGTTTCCTCAATTCAGTCTGCACCATTTTAATAAACTCTGAGTGACTTCTGAACAGCTAAGTTCCCTAGATGTTCATGTACTGTACACATTGCTGACAAATTTATTGTCCTGAGAAATAAATCTTAATGTCATTCTACTGATTAAAAGACTTCTGCTCCCATGCATTGCTTTCTGAGTGTAATTCAATCACCTTAATATAGCATTTAAAGACCTTTATGGTCTGGCCCAGCACCTCTCAATGAGTTATCACCCTTCGAAATCACCACACTAAAGACTTGGCTCTTTCCCACACTGAGTGGCCTGCCCTACTTCTTTGCTGATAATATCTTTCTGATTCTGCTTTCGAAGCTCAGAAGGGGACGCAATCACAAAAATAGAAATAGACACTTGTAACACTATTTTCAAATATTGCAAAGTACCATATATTTTATACTTTCATTTTCCTCTAATAAACTATCATACCATATGATAAAAGTTGCCTCCAGTTACTGCCTAGTGAAAGATTATTTATTTTTCATAAAAAACCAAAAATGTTCTATTACTCAAAATAAACTGCAATAAACTTGGGAAGTGAAAGAAAAGGTTGGAAGTATATCTTGGCATATATATAGATATATACACACATATATTACATGGTTATATATGTGGGTAGAAGAAGGAGAGGAAGAGTCAGGAAGACAAGATTCAGAAAGGGGAATGGATCAAGTGCCAAAACATTTGCCTAGCAAGATCAAGGTCCTGAGTTCAAATCCCAGTATGCCCCCCCCAAAATAGAGAGTGTTTCAGCTATATTATTATGAGAGTAGTACATTTAAAACATATATTTTTGATTTCACACTATCTACATCAGACAAATATTAGAAAGTTTCTTTAGAACTCTAGGAAAAAGGTTATTTTGCATGTGAATGAAAATTAAACTTTTTCATGAAGAGAAAACCAATATAAGCATATTATCATGTGACAGTTTTCACATTTAATCAAATTAAGTGCTAATAAGTTTTATATCTGCCAGAAAGTGGAATGGCAAAGTGTATTCTGAAAAGTAATAAAAAACAAATGTATGTTTATATTGGATTTTACATTTTTAAATGTCAGAAGTTCTCATTAAAGACCTTACTATTTGAGTATTTCCTTTCATTCTGTTTAAATGCACACTACATTCTTTAACTTTAGCCAATTAATTTCATCTTCTTCATACCGAAATTGTATATTGGACTTTAGCTCTATTCATTCTGGTCTGAGGTCTTTGAATCCTAGCTCAAAATTGATGCAATATTGAAAATGAAAGGCTAGTACTTTATCCTCTAATCTTTTTCAAAATATTGACTCAGTGTCCATGGATGTACATCATTGCCATGGAGTAATCAGTAAGTAGATCTTAATGGATTTAGATCAGTGAATGCAGCCACACATGTTCCCAGGGCCCAGCCTAATAACTAAGTCAATATGCTTAAATTTCTTGTCTGTGTGCAGTGATTTCATTAGATGAAAGACATCTTTGCCCATTCTTCTAATTGTTTTAGGAGGTCAAGTCCTGTTGATAACTTACCAAATGGACATGTAAATGAGAAGTAACATCTTTCTTAGGCTTTCCTTATGAAACTTTGATAAGAATGAAAGGAAACAATAGGGAAATATGAGATTGCAATGTAAGGACATTGTTATCTTTCCAGGTAAAGGTGCGTTAAGGATGACTAAAAGTTTATACACTTTTTAAATAGTTGTATTGTATTTTTGAATCACCGTCCATTAGCACTATGTGATGATTTTGCTGTGATTCTATACATGTGCACAGTATACTTTGAGCAATTCACCCCCTTCCCTCTCTTCTCCATGCTTTGTGATCACACACACACACACACACACACACACACACACACACACACACAGCATACTGCTACTATATACAACGTTAATTAACTATACAGTTACTTGCCATCAAAAATTAAAAATGCAGGTACTTTTTCCATCTTCTAGACAGTAAAGCAAAATTTACATTCTAGGTAGATCCTTCCATCTGGACTTGTCTTTTGGTTTTAATGCCCTTCTTTCAGCGATAACAACAGTCTACAATATTATGCTCTATTCTTTCCCCTGCTAGTGACAGTATTTATTTGAAGAACAGAATGACGTGCAGCTGCTCCTCTATCAGGGTGATGGGCAAGTAATTTCAGAAGTTCATTCTAATTAGATCAATAAAAGTTAATCCCTATGAGAGTATAAATAAGGCTTGCCAATTACACACTTAATTTGCAGAGAAGTAGTACTATTCTCAATAAGTGGAACTATTAAGACTGTTCCATTGCTCTTCTCTAACATTCATTTCCCCGGATCATTGAGCTGCAGTGTTAACCAGGGGGGTGGGGGTGAGTAACGTGGGTGGGATAACCAATGTGGGTGATTATTATGGCGGTTTTGATACCTATGGATTGATTACAGAAATGAAAAAAAAAGGTGATTTTGCAAAATGCAATATGATTGTATAACTGCTGTATCTGCTCCTGCAAGCCACAGTACCCTAAAACCATTGCATATATATGTGTTACAGTGACCTGAGATCATCACACTCTACTATCTACTGGAAAGGTCAAGAAGCAATGCAGCACAGCAGTAGACCACTATTACTTTGTGGGATGGGTAGAGTTTAGCTCAATTATCCCTCATTGCTAATAATTAAAAAGTCTTTGCTCTGAGCAGCTTCAACTGTCTGAGACGGAAATGTGTCCACCACCAGTAGAGTCACTTCCTATTGACCAAGAATTGATCTGGTCCTTTGCTTTATTCTTTGTTGCATTGCCAGTTGCAACACAGTTATTGACATCATGGTTGGATGCAAATTGACTTCTCTCCCATACTAGGTAGGAACCAAAAAGAAAATTATGTCCTTTGTTCAGACAAAATAAAACAATTTGAGCATTTGTTGCTTGATTTACTGTTTTACAGAACATATAATCACTTTAAAAATTGATCTTTGCAATTCATGGACAATCCCTTCAACATTTATTTTAAAATAAAATGTTCTAAATATACTTAATCTCATAGCATTATGTATTGGTATATTATATAGAACTGTACTAGGTTTATAAACAGGTAAAGTATATAATATATACTACTCAAGAACATTCCACTTAAAATGGATGGAATTGGAAAACATCATCTTAAGTGAAATTAGCCAGGCTCAGAAGACCAAAAATTGTATGTTCTCCCTCATATGTGGACTTTAGACCTAAAACAAATGCAGTAATATTATTGGACATTGGTCACACGCTAAGGGGAGAACACATACAAGAGGAATAGGGAAAGGTAGGAAACCCAAAACTTGAAAGTGTTTGATGTCCCCACTGCAGAGGAGCTAATATAGTAACCTTAAAATGACAGAGGTCATATGAGAAGGTGACTGGGAAGTAGTGAAGAGGTCTGGTAGAGATGAATCAGTTCGGGTTGTAATACACTTGTGCATGGATTCTATTCTAGGAATCTTTCTATATAGCTACCCTTATCTCAAACTAGCAAAAACGCTATGTGTTTCTTATTAACGCTTATGTCTTCTCTTCAACAAAATTGGAGAAGAGGGCAGGCAGGTTCTGCCTGGAAGTGAAGGGGTTGGGAGAAATGGGAGGGGGCGGGGGATGGTGAGGGAGGCAGGGGAGAAATGGCCCAAACAATGTATGCACATATGAATAAATGAATAAATAAACAAAAACAAAATGCTATTTGTGACCATTCATTTTACTTAATAATATATTTCCTTAATCAATGAGATAGAAATTCTTATTTTTATTTTAAACAAGGAAATGCAGGCAACTTCTTTTATGTATGTATTAGGTTAGATTTCCATGTAGGTTTAAAGGTAATGGATCATAATTTGTTATGTTTGTGCTTATGTCATATGTCATATTTCAGGCAGAACGTCTCTCTCTTCTTACCTATCACTGGGCAGATTCAGAGCAGACTCCCCTGTGTGTACCATCTGAGAACAGGGCCAGTTTCTTAAGACAATGAGGCAGCTGAGAGACCATCCCTCATTTTCATAGAATAAAACAATAGGAAATTTATCCTGAGCTCACATTTTGCATACCTTTCCTACCCAAGATAGTATGTATGCTTTGGGAGAATATATTAAAATAAATATAGTACCTGTGCTTTCTGAAATGAAAAGTATCATACATTTAGGGATACACACACACAGAGAAAAGAAAGAAAAACAGGAGAAAACATTTGGCTAAGGACACTGGAAGATAGATATTCAGATGATGTTTGAAATTACATTCCCTTTTGAAAGTTAAGCGGAAAATTCATAGTATTGTTAATGTACATAAATTGATAAATTTAAGAAGGCCATATACTCCTTCAAGTTGAGCAAAATAAGGGATGCTTAACAACCCAAACTGAGTATCACAGGGGGCTCAGCTGACTCAAGGATGTAATCCTAGCTACTTGATGGCTGAGACAGGAGGATCATGGTTCTGAGCCAGCCTGGGCAAATAGCTTTGAGACGCTATCTCAAAAACATCCAACACAAAAAAGGGGTGGCAGAATGGCTCATATTGTAGATCACCTGCCTAGAAAGTGTGAAGCCCTGAGTTCAAACCCTAGTATCTCTCCCTGTAAAATACTGAGTATCATATCAGGGCTTTCATGTGTCCTTCTCCTTTCTGATCACAATCTCAGAAAAGCTTTCTCACCTTGCTCTGTCCTCTGTGTGATCTGTAGGATCACTGGCTTAACAATCCCAAGTTATTTACATGTTTTGTCTAAAACTCAGGCTAACCTTGATGAAAGAAGAAAAAGGAAGATAGAATTAGGTGGAGCCCCTGAATGATGACCAGTTCCAGTTGGAAGAAAGTCATAAACATGAAACCTTTGTTTCCAAATAGACATTTAGAGTAACATTACCTTTTCTTGGAATATTAATGTAACTCACTTATAATACTTCAAATGTTCTTCCATTTCATGCGTTCACATTTACAATAGTCAGGTGATGACTGATCATCCAGGTGGAATCTGGGGGCCAGGCATGCTCCAACTCTCAGAAGAAATCTAACTGTCCTGAAGAAATGGTCATTTCATCATTTAATCAGATACTTGCATGTAATTGCATTTTGGATACACAGGCATTCACACACTTACTCAACTGCATTTAAACTTCAAAGTGGAATTTTCTAAAGAGTATTTGTTTCTTATGGAACTCAAATCAGAATGAGCTGTATTGAAAGGGTGAGGAAAGCTATACACAGGAGACCTCTGTTTTATTGTGGTTTAGCTCATGGAGCAAATATGTTTAGTGGTTTCGGTCTACTTCCTTCTAAAAATGTCCACATTAAAAATGACCACCCAGGTTAGTAGAGTCTGGCATAATACTAACATCCTAGGAAACAGAAGTCTCTATCTGAGCCAATGTCCACTTCTAACTCTTACTAAATTTCTTTTCCTTTGGGAAGAGATTTAAGTAGAATGAAGAGAAGTTATTCTATGGGTCTAAAAATACAATAAACTGTGCACTCTAAACCCATAACTATTAAATCAAAATAATTTATTATCTTCCATTTTTAACCATAAATGGAAACCATCAAGTATGGGATCAACCAAAAGTGAACTATTCCCCAGTTGGTTACAAAATTTATGCAGATGTCACAGAATTGTGACCTGGTAACCTGCCCGGTCTTAGAGAGGTGCAACATTACAAATGAGACAGCAGTTGGGTGGTATGAAATTCTTTCCTAAAACAGTATAGCATTGTCAAAAAGTTTTATAATCATTATTCCATGTAACAATCCTACAAAATGAGTTGTCAGCCCCATTCTTTTTGTTTTACTCTCCCTCTGTCAGCAAACAAAGGATTCCCAGGTAAACTTGAGACATTTGCAAGCTAGGGAAGAGGTTCCTCCAGTTCTTATGCTAGACTATGCTTCTGAATAGGGCACAGGCATGAGGCTTGCTTTCAAAAACCCCACATTTGGCAAGAACAATATAACTGTGTGATCCTTAAAACTTTTCCATTTGCAAGGTAGACTTGAAGAAGTCTTTGCAATTGTCACAGCAATAAATATCAATGTCTTAAAGAAAGTGGGTGCAAATGTTTCAAAGTAGAATAAATGTTTTACAACAAATAGAGTCAAAATTCTGGAAATATTGATCAATGGTTTTATATAACCATATCTATTCAAACATCTATATCTATCTAGGTATCTATGTACCTATCTATCTGCTACCATATATCCTTGTATGGTGCCTGACTTCCATCTCTGAGATTTATACAGAATATGCCAAATAACTGAAGGGTTTGTATTGCCTCCTCAATGAAATAAATTGGAGACTATTTTAGGAAAGTATAGGTGATTTTAGCATTATTTGTTGATTTTGCCTAAGTTACCTAACACTTGTTTCAATTTCACCTAGCTAATCCTTAATTTAACTTCTAAATAAATATTATGGGAGGGCAACTTTCTAAGGAAAATCTATGCTTGCTTTATCATCCTTTGTTGATTCTTCAATGATTCTTTTTCAAATATATTTCTGATAAAATAGAAGTCAAATAGTTTTCTATACTCCAGTACCAAGAAAGCTAGTCTTCTACCTGTGACAATGAGAATTTGGGGAAAACATACAACTGTAATATCAAAAGCAGAGTTACCTGAAAGAAAACAAGAGTTAACATAATTCATTGATAAAAGTTAGCACTGAAAGTTTTATGACAAGTTGTAATTTTATATCAGTAAGTTTTAGTTGGCTATCAGGAAACCATTCCATGTTGTTTGAAAATTACCTAGAAAATTTGCTCCTGAAAAAAGACTTTGTAATATGGAAAAATGAAAGAAACTTCCTTATAAAAAGAGAAAATATTTGCATGTGTTAGTGGAGAGTATTCATTGTGTACTCCAGTATAACTCTGGGCTAACAAAGCATTCAATAAAAAAATTCATGAAAACCTACATGAAACATTCTGAAACCCATAAATAAAAGTACACTGAGGAGCTCTTGCTGACTGTCCCTGGGTCTTTTACAACCAACTTAAAGGATTTCATTCTTCTTAATTGATTAAGTGTCCTCCTCAATATTCCTTCATCTTGGCACCAATAATAGGCTCCTGAATTTACATCTTCAGTAAACTAACTGAAATCAAATATTCTTAAAAAGCAATAATGGTGGCAAAGAATTGGCAATAGACTCACACAACATTATGACAGAGCAAGTGAGAGATTGTGAATTCTTTAAAAATAGTGCCTGACTGATCTTTTAAGACTCAGTACTTATTACAGTGCTTGGCATCAAAAGGAAATCAATAATTGCTTTTGAGTTGCTGAATTAACTCTCTTCATCTTGTGCTAGAATTTTTATTTTAGCTGCAGATTTACCTTGTCAACTAAAACCACTTGATAGTTTAGATTTGCTTTAATCATCTTGTCAATAACGTAATTGCTGCTATATTTGACTCTCAAGTAATCCATACAAGAGTGGCAAATGGTGTTGCATATGTTTGCATTAATCAATTAAGGCAACTTAGAAAAACAATCATGTTACATTATAATGCAAATAGTTCTGTGATTCAGTGATTAACATGAAACATAAACTGTGATTTATTTTTAGTGAGAAAGTTTACTATTATGGTAGTTTTACTAAAAACAATTGAAAAGAAACAGTAAGTGATACTTTCAGTACCATTATCATCACAATTCTCTACTAATTTTGGTTTTTGTTTCTCTTTCAGTTGAATAGAACAACTTCTGTCTCATTATGGTCTTTTTCAATTAAAATGAACTCATGTGGATGGGCAAATATTTGCATTGTTATTGTATTGGATTAATAGCACTCACAGCAAACAGCAATTAAATCTCCAATCACCAACATTTAATATGGCTAATTTTAATCAAGTCTATGGGGAATACAATGGGAAATTTTTCTCTTATGTTCCTCTTTTGTATTTACTAAGAGATTTATTCATTTCTAACACATGTGATATTGTCTTCATATTGGTTGTCAGTAGAAATACCAAAAACTGTAAGAATGTCTCATTTCTGCATCCCATTTCTGTGACAAAGTGAGAAACACTAAATTTAGTAAATCTCACAAAAATGTGATTCCTTGATGATGAAAATTACAGTCTTCTGTAAGTTACTACTTAAACAATGCCTATTGGTAAAGTTCAAGAGTCCATTTTGAAAGCAATACCTGCACGCACTCATCACTCTTACAAAGGCGTTGTTCATACATATCTAGATACCTGCATGTGTGTCCATATATCTGCATGACACATACCGACTGTTCAGCTAGTCTCTTGTGTGTATTTAATTCAGTCCTGCTTAAATGCAGCTTGATTCACCTACATGACAGCAAAATGGTCCTCTTTGTCTGAATATTTACCAGGAGAATCATGTTAAAATGCAGATTTCAATTTAGCAGGTTGGGAAGAACCTGAGAGTCCACATTTCTATTTTGGTTACAGGTGATGCTGAGGAGCAAACACATAGGTGATATTTTTAGGAATTCTCAAAATTTGATTTTAAGAATTCACTCAAGCAAGGACCAAAAGAGCATATGGTTTCCTAGGAATAGCATATAGGTAAGATTTTAGTTGTATCCATCAGATCTCCCACAGAGTTGTTTTATTTTCCTTGAGGCTGTTTTAATTCTTAATGAGGTTTTATTAGTCTCATCTGGAAGCAGTTTAGTTGACCTCTGTTTGAGTAAGAGAAATCAGGTATTAATGCATTAATGGTAATGAAGAGAAAGTTTCTGCTCTACGTTTTATGTAACATTTCATACTTGTAGCTGCTCTTCCTTCCCCAATTTCCAATTTGCTCAGAAATTAATTCTGAAATTTAGTATTATACTTATTTTCTGACACTTGATTATTTTGATGGTCTTGTAATATTTTCATTTTTAAAAGCTAAACATTATTGTACTTCATTCAGATACATATTTTACTACATTTTTGAAATGTGGATGAGAAATCCTTCAACTACTACATAGGCTCAATGTGTTCTTGAAGAAGATAAAAGAATAGAGAACAAAAGGAAGAAAAAGAAGGAGGAGAAGAAGAAGGAAAAGGACAAGGACAAGGAGAAGGAAGGGAGGAAAAGAAGAAAATACAAATATAGTACTATAATGTTGGGAGAAAAATCTTCAAATTCAAGGAAATATAATAGTCATATATGCAAATTGCCATCGTTGATAGTGCTTACTAAATCGTGTTTCAATGCAAACTGTAGGAAAACTAAAATGCTGCTTTTATATTCACTTAATCTTTCCTCCATGTTTGCAAGAAGAGAAGGTATGTGGAAAACCAGTAGTAAAATATCAAAATCTTCATGACTAAAATAGCAGATTAATGATCAGAGGAAACAACACATTTCAGAATCCTTTTATCCCATCTTTCCTGTGTGCCCAAGACTGTGAATCATAGCAACTGCTGGAATTGATCACAGCTGTAGGGCTTTCATTACAAGCACATGCTTCATCTGTTAGTGATGCAGACAGGTTCCTGTGATTAACCCTTCCTCAGTCTAATGAAAAAGGAGTGTAATGCTCCTAGCATTTAAACTCTACAACATTTACCTCACTAATGTGATATTATGATTCTTACAAACATTACATAATCCAGAGTGCTCAAATTTCTCAAACCTTATTTTATTAATTTTTGGATTTTTTTCTGATACAGAAAGTAGGGATAAAAGGATCAACTTCAAGGAACGTTTTATTTCCTCTTTAGTGGAGTTGTGTGTGTACACATATAAGCACACATTAGCTGAATGGTGAGTATACAGTTCACTGAACTCTTTCAGATAAAGAAAATCTGTTAAAGTTTTAAAAGATAAGTAGTAGAAAGCAATAATGACAAAGGAAGAATCCTTGGTAGGTTCCTGTTCACAGCAGGAGTAATTTAATGATCAGTACATATAAAATAAGCCAGCCTATATTTTTTCACATATGCTTTGTTTTTGAAAAAATGCTAGAAATATGCATACCAAACATGACATTTTCATTACATTTAACAATGTTGGATTTTCTAAACTTTTAAACAGGGCTTTCAATGCTTTAAAGATGGCAAGAGAAATCCATAGTAAGATTCAGTGTGGATTTATATCAGAATCATTCATTATTGGTGTATTTTACGAAAAATTCTTCCCTTAAAAAGTAAAATTTTGTGGGTTTTCTTGTGGTGTTTTTGTTGTTGCCAAGTCATGATTTTTTCCATTTAATGTTAACATTTGGTTCAAATTAAAGAAAGACTCCTGTAATTCCAGATCTGCCATCAACTTATACTGAACGTAGATAAAATATCACAGCAATAATCCACAGGGAATATTTTCATATCTATCTATGGATATAGATAGATAAGAAAATATGCTTTTCAGTTTATCAATTCATAAGATAGAGAGCATAAATATAATATGTATTTATTGATAATTCCACTGTACCAATTGTCCATAACTCCTGAAAAGCATTGGTGCAGTAACAGTAATTCAGATACAATTTTAAAAATTAAACACTTAAAGATCATTCAAGTTTCAGAAATAGTAGGAACAATAAGACTTTCTTCTTAACTGAGATAAAATTTCCTCTCAGTAAAGTGAAATATTAGCTTAGTGGTGTTTGCTGTTATCCAAGCTCAATCTATCAGGCTTCTACTCACCTCAGAGGATGAGACTGTTGATCCTCACTGGGTAAGCATGACTGGGTCCAATGTGCAATTCTTACAGCTCTTGTTTTATGTTGCTCATTCTATACTGGAGACCTGGCTCAAAGAAGGTACTAGGTATTTAGATTATGTGTTAGTAGGGGAGGGAGAATGGACATTTGTGAAATAATTTGGGCAAGAATAAAATCTCTTTCTTTTCAGTTGTCCCTGGCCTCAGTACTGGAGAATGGTGCTGGTATCCTGGCACCAGCATGCAGTCCTCAAGAGAATTGGCAATAAGGGTAAGAATCCACAGGTTCATGCAGGTGTCATCAAGAACACTAACTTGCAATATGAAACAAAGGCAAGGGTTAGCAGAAATTAAAGTTTTCAGGTAGGTCTATGCCTTATGATAGCAAGAAATTCTGTTTTACCTGAGTAAATTTTTGTGATTTTAAATACAATTATAGGTAAGTGAAATCTTAAAGGAAAAATAGCAAATTATGGAATTGGGACCTCTATCATCTTGCTACAGAAAATACTTATATCAAACCTCCACTTCATTATCTCCAAAGAGCTTTTAATAAATAAAGACTTTCTGGACCCAACTGACCTACTGAAACAGTGTATTTTTAAGCCAGATCCATAAGTAATTCACATACATATAAAATTTTAAAAGTCCAAGATTTCTCATTCAAGGAATGGGTCAGAAAGTTATGTTATGCGTTCATAAATGTACACTTGTGACTTAATAAATTGTATGTGAGAATGGTCTGTGCTCTTCTTAACATTTTTAAAGGTGATGAATGCTGATTCATTTGCTTTTTGGTTATACAGTAGAAACAGTTTATTTCATGTCTCCTTAAATTGAACTTATGCTGTACTTATGTGCCCAGACACTTCTGCCCTAATGTTAAAAAATTGAAGGTAAGTGTTATTCCCGGACTCTAAGTTTACCAAAGAAGAAATCAATGACAACTGTTTGTGCCACAGAAGGACAAAGAGTTCTTCAAGGCCCTGGCTTCTGCATGAGGGCAAATTCTCATTACAGCAAAGTAATCAAGTTACCCCCATTTACAGATGAAAACAAAGATCCCATGAGGCAAAGACACAGGATGATGATAAGAGTTCCAATTCCACTTCAAAATTCAGCTGATAAAGAAGAATGAAATCTTATCATTTGCAGGTAAGTGGATGGAACTGGAGAACATCATTGTGAGCGAGGTTAGCCAAACCCAGAAGACCAAAAATCATATGTTCTCCCTCATATGCAGACTTTAGATCTAGGGAAAATACAGCAATGTTGCAGAAATTGGGTCACATGACAAAGGGAGAACATATACCGGAGGTAACGGGTTAGATAGAAAACCCAAAACATGAAAACATTTGATGTCCCCACTCCGGAGGAATTAATACAGAAATCTTAAAGTGACAGAGGTCAACATGAGAAGGGGATCAGGAACCAGTGTAAAGATCAGTTAGAGATGAATCAACCTGTGTTGTAACACATTTGTACATGAAAGCAATGCTAGAAACCTCTCTATATATCTACCCTTATCTCAACTAGCAAAAACACTATGTCTTTCTTATTATTGCTTATTCTACTCTTCAATGGAACAGGAGCAAAGAGCAGAACAGGTTCTGCCTGGAAACGAGGGGGGAGGGGGAAGAAGTAAGTTTGGGGTCAAGGGGGAGAAATGACCCAAACAATATATGCACATGTGAATAAATTAATAATAAAAAATATAAATAAAAAGAAATTTAAAAAAAGAAAAAAAATCAGCTTATAAAACCGATGTAGAGTGAGTGAACAGAGGCATCCATCGAGCCTGCTCCTCACCCTGTTAAGAGACAGATGGCTAAGAATCAGTGAAAGGAAGAAACCCCAAAACACTGAAATTCTTTTAGAATGAATTCTCCAAAACATGTCATATGTTGGGATACAAATCCTGTGATTGACTTGTGGAATCCATTTGTTACAACCTGTTCATTTTTCTTCTCTCTTTCATTCTTTCTTTTCCCTTTCCCCTTGCCCTGTCTTCCTCTGCCCCTGCCTTTTCCATCCCTTAATCACCTTTGAGCTGCTGTGACAAAATAACTGATACAGACAACTTAATGGAGGGAAGATTTGTTCATCTCGTGGTTTCAGAGTGTTCAGTCTGTGGTTGCTTGGCTCTGTGTGCTTGGATAGAACAACATGGTGGTGGTAGCGTGTGGCAGAGGAGGTTCTTAACCTCATGGTGCACATCAAGCAGAGAGAAAGAGAGAGACTGGGAGGGGGGGGCATGGACCAGGACCAGGTATATCCTTTAAAGACAGTCCTCCAGAGACCCACTTCCTCCATCTGTGCCCTATCTCCTAAAGTTTCCAGAAGCTCCAACATAACACCACCAGCTGGAAACCAAGTGCCTGTGGGGGACAGTTCTCATTCGAACCATAACATCTCCTAACAGTATATAAAATGAACTACTAAAACATATTTCTAGGGCCAGGCACAAGGCTCATACTTTTAATCCCTAGTAAGTGGGAGAAAGAGATAGGGGAACTACAGTTTGAATCCAGGCAAGCCAAAAGGTTAACAAAATCCTGTATTAAAAATCAAGTCCTATGTGGTGGTATAGCCCTATAACCCCAGCTACTTCAGAGTCAGATAGGAGAGTCTCCGACTGAAGCTAAACCAGGGAAAAAGTGTGAGGCCCTACCTGAAAAACAAACTAAGCTGAAAAAAAGAAAAAATGAAGCTGAGGGCATGTCTAAAGTGGTAAGGCATTTGTTGATCAAGCGGGAGGCCCTAAGTTCAAACCCCAGTACTGCAAAAAAAAAAAAAAATAATAATAATAATAATATTCCCCAATGTATTACCCAAAGAAATAACAGGGAAGACTGTTGTCCTTCGAAACTAACAGGTGCTTTTGTTTCTTTGCTGTCCCAGGTATTTTATTACTCTATTCCAAATGCTTAAAAGGATTGAAAGCATTTTGCTTCAAAAAATAGAGTAAGTAATCAAATATTTGTCATTTTGGTCAATGACAACAAGAAAGTATATGTGGCAGTGAGAACTTAGTATGGTATTTGATTTTCATTGACAATCATGTTGTAGTTTTCATTAAATTGTATCTTTAAATTCATTTCAGGAAAGGCACACACTAAAGCCACAGTGACGCCTTCTGTAGTCATGAGGAAACAGGTGATTGGTTCTCAGATACAATGCTGTTTTCTATACCCTAACTATCCTAATTTTTATTTATTTTTTAGTCTTGGACATTCTTTATATTGAGAGAATAGGGAAAAAAACTTCACAAAAGTGTGTTTTAAATGTTCTGCTAGTCTTGTAAAAAAGAGGACCTGAGGGTGGAGAAGAGTCCTCAAGAGAATTGAGCAGTGTGCTAATGATTACTTTAGTTCAGAGCTGTGCTGTTTCTTGTTGAGCTAATTTGTCTTTGAAGGAAGTCATGCAAATTCCCACAAGACTTGACCTGAAGGAAATTATTTGGGCTTTCAAGGCCTTCTAATCCACAGTAATGTTGTCTATTTAAACCATTAACTTACACTGAGTCTTACATTTGCTTGTCTGGTCTTGTTATGCATGTGTACCTGAAGCATATTTTGAGTATTTTTCCATTATCCATATTAAATTTTCATCAGTTTCCTTGGGAACTGTACGAAGCCTTCAGAAAACTTAAAAATGCAATCATGAAGTGAGTTATGAACCTGGAAGAGAGATCAGTGGATCAATCTTTAGTATTTCAGAATATGTAAATAAATATAAACATACAAATAAGAGGCTTAAACTTATCCTAGGCATATAGTGATTGATTTATAATCTTTATATTTAAATATAGTCACTAATATTGTGCTATATGTTGGAAATATGTAATTCTAGTTTCTATAATTATAACCATCCTAAAAATTTAATATGATGTTTATATAACGCTTGCTATCCTGTTAAAGAAAATACTATTTAGATGTTCAACACTAGGTAACTTCTTTTGGTTAATATTAGACACTATTTATTATTTGTTCTGATGTAGACATTAATAATAAAACACTATCCAAAATCATATAATATTTCACTTTTTAAAAAATTTTCACCTTATTTTTTGCAATTGTTTTCAAAATTAAATATTCATGATTCCTCTAAAATACACTCAAAGCAGAAAATTCCATTTGTTGTTTTCTCAGAATCAGTTTTCACTTACATAACCAATGTTTACTACATGCTATTAAAATACTAAAATACGGACATCTAATATATGTCAAACAGTCACTGTGGTAACAACATTTTTATTGGAAGTAATAAAATTCTCATTTTAACAATACATTTTAAGTCCTTATATATTTTCTATGGTGTATAACAGGAAATGAGGCTTAAAGATTTAGGTAAGGCAAGGAGCGTATAGTCAATATGCCTGGAAATGGGTCAGGTTGTGGCCATCGCTTTGAATGCCTTCCTCATCCTCCATTCCCCATGGCAACCACTGAATACCAAGGGCAGAGATTCTCTAACTACAGAGAACAAGACCCAGTACAGTCCAACACTTTCTTACCATTTACCTTTTCTCTCTCATTTATTATTATTTTTTTCATGGATGCAGTATAATTTAAAATTTTATAACATACAGACCAAGCCAATCATTTTTCCTACAAGATTGTGATTTGAGATAATTAGCCTAACTTCATATGTGGCATATTTTTTTCTGTTTCTAATACCATACACAATTAATTCTGCAGGAGAATATTTCAAATTTTTAAAGGTCATTCTGAATATTGTTTTAATATGCTTATTTTTCATACAATATATATACATGTGACTATGTATAAATATACTATGAAAGCCATGTGTACATATGTACTTATGTGCATGTCTGTCACATGTAGAATACCAAATATTCATGTAATTAATATTTTAATATAGAAGGCATCCATATGTGTGTTAAATATAGAATGCAATATGTGTTTTTTTATTTGCACATTAAACACACATGCATCCATGCATAAAAAGAACTCAACTAAAATGTGAAAATATTAATTTCTTTCTAATTCTCTAGATCTGAAGAATTTCTCTTACATGTGAGATATCTTAAAATCATAAGGCCAATATTCCCACAAATTACGAATACCAGAGTGAGAAACTTGCTATATTGTACTAAGATTATTTTCATAATTGAGCATAAAACAGTGACTATGAAAGACAAGCAAATTAACCACCAACATTAGAACATGTTGAAAAGAAAAAAACTTCCCTTCATCCTCATTTCTCACAAAAGTAAATCAAATGTGGAACTGCAGAAAATATTTAGTGAAATTAAAATTTTTTTAAGGGAGACAGTGTTCTTTGGCTTTATGTGGTGTGGCCAACTAGATCTCTGATGATACAGAAATTTCAAATCGAATCCTGTGCTAGATTTTTAAAAGAAAATGGTTTTCTAGTCATGATTACTTGTCATTACAAATACACTCCTAAATATAAAATCATTAAAAAATTGAATGGCTGCTATGTATATTTTATCAAAACCTGTAGGTATTGTCTTAAAAAGAACAAAAAGTAAATGACTGCCAAACACGATGAATTTAGTTATTATGTATTTATTTAATGCTGACAAGTGACAGAACACTAAATAAATTATATTCTATCTTCAGGCTACGCTCACTCCTATTAAGGGTAAGCATTTTGTAAGCGTTTAATTTGTGGTTATATTAAAAACAGCTCATGTAAAACCATTAGGGCAATGGCCCCCGCAGAACTGCAAGTGTTGTTGGAAACATGTTATAGTTTTGCCATTGGCAAAATCCTTGCATTTGCCTCAATGGTATTAATCCATTCTCTGGAGTTGTGTCACTGTGTTTGCTGATATCACTAGTCCCTCGGAATCTTTCAAAACATTTATTCAAATAAAGATTGTGGGGAACATTTGTTTTTAAAGCATATCGGCCGTTTGCTTTCTCCTGATTAGCAGAGGGAAACAAGAGTTAGGTAGAAAAGTTGTTGGTACTTTGAACATAACAGAAATATTTTTAACTTGCTGTGTTCTAGTGCATAATTTCTGTAAGTGATGGTTGTTATGTATTTCTTGTAGGCTGCATTATCAGGTCATTTGTTTTTCCTGGTTTTCACTCTTAACATGTTTATTGCTTTATATTATCACTTCTAATTGAGATAGTTTTTTAAACAATTAGAATTGTATGAAGAAAAAATTTGCATGAATATATGTACAGATTTATGCTTTTTTAAAATTTTTGCAAAATATGTTCCTATTTTTTTCCACTTTTTTTCATTTGTCACTGTATTAGGGATATTTGTTCATTTGCCTTCTTTCTATCTTTATTCCTGTTTCTCTCTCTCTCAAAAGGTCGATAAATACCTATCTCATTTGTTCAAATCTTTTAAACATTTGACTTTCAATCATAGATGTTCTCTGAATTTCAGGAGTTTTATATCTTTCAATTCTATCTTTGAAAGAAATAAACAACTTGAAGTCAGAGTCTATTGCACTGACCTTTGCACAATGCTAAGTGTTAGTCACATAAACAAATGAACTTCAAAATGCAATAATAACTAATACATGTCAACAAAGTGAACCAGAATATTTACTACTTCTGACTGCAAGGTGCATCTAAACAGTCATCTTTTGCAAGTGTGAAGGAGTCTTGACTGAGGTCACAAAATGACATGGCCCTTGATGGCAAGAATGTTCAGTTAAACATCTACTCAATTTCCAAATTTATATAAGCATAGTGGCAATGTACTTTAGTTTTTAATTGATTTTGAAACTAGACACATTTATATTAAGGTACTGATTTTCCCTTAGTATCTTGAATCGCAGAACATCTTATGTGGCAAAGTCAATGACTGTCTTTGTTCAGATTGGCTTTCCGGGACATATTTATAGAAAAAAACCTTGGAAGACATAAAAAAAGCATCTCTCTTCTGAAGCAGAAGGCATATTTTTATTGACTTATATAATAAAAATAATGTCTGTTTTGGGACATAAAAAACATTCAGGGTAGATGACCTCTTATTCACAAACTCTTCTAAGTAACCAAGTTCCAGTGTTTTCTTTAGTGATCACTATTTCCTGACAACAAAAAAAGAATAAGTGGACTTCCTGGTCAGATGTTATTTTAACTCTTAATTATAAGATGTCCTCAGAAAACAAAAGGTGACAGGTTAATTGGATGATTTAATCATTCAATAAAGCTGATATATATGTGTGTGTGTGTATATATATATATATATATATACATAAACGTATATGTGTGTATTCACATATATATATACATGTGTGTATACACTATGTGTACATATATATGTAGATATATGTGTATATACACACATATGTATCAAAACTGCACATGTCGCCCCATAAAATGTATACAATTATTTTTCAACTAAAAACAAAGAAGAAAGAAATAATATAAAAAGTAGAAAGTTTTGATGTCACCAAATTACAAAATAAAGGTGTGTTGTTGCTGTTAGGAGGAGGTGATTAGGGATGAAGATGACACATAAAGTTAAATAAAACTAGTCCAAAGTTTGCATATACCAATGGGTCACATTCATGTAAGTTGCATGAGTAAGTCATGTATTTCCACTTAAAGTTCAAACATTTATAATGAATGTTATATAACATTCTTTTGCTCACATACCTTTACTGACTCCCTACTATGTGTAGAACAAAGCCCAATCCAATATATATGTATGTATTTGTATATATATAATTGAATTTTTGCTAGCAACTTTTATTAATTATTCTCAATATGTTATGCCTGCTTTATTATCAATTATTATATTCAAACACTTTTTGTTATTTTATAATTCTATGCAGTAATCTCTGACTTTACTTTCTTTGTATTTTGAGCAATGAACAAATCCTGCATGTTCCACATTTGCTTTAAATACTTTAAACTGAGCTGCTCGGTCCACTGTTCCCACTCTCGGTCACCATCATGGGACACGTTACGATAACTTTTTCCCTGGCTGTTCAATTCCTGCTTTGCCAGTATATAGTCAAACTCCACAGTGTGGGTTGAGTGCCTGCTTCACTGTAATATCCCATGATATTACACCGTTAGTCACAAAATGCAAAGATCTTTGCAACTCATCAGAGACAATACTAAAAGCCTTACATTGGACTAGAAGGACCCGCAATATTTGACTCATTTTCTCTTCTGAACTCATCTTCTCCCTCTTCTTCCTGTTCTCCCTGTGCTTCAGCCATACTGGCTTTTTTCTCTTCCTGACACAAACATGATTCCACCCTCCATCTCTTGAATGTATTTTTCTCTTTCCCTGGGATATTCTTCTCCTAAAGAGATGCAGGGCTAGCCTTTTCTATTTTTATAACTCAAATGTCTCTTTAAATGTTACTTAGCTGTGATCATTTTATATATGATTCCACTTTTCTCCCATCATTCATAACCATTCTTAATATATTTTATGCATTGTAATGCACTTCACATTTTATATTACTTGATTTTTATGATCCTTCATATTGATCTTTATATATTATTTTTGTTCTCACTCTCTACTTAAATTTAGCTAGGAAGATGGGATATATTTTCATTTGTTTTACTAAAAGTTGTTTCCCCAGTTGCAAGAATATGGAATAGCACTATTGTGCATTTTTTTTACATACTTGCTGAGTGAATTTGTGTAATTCGTGCGCATTGTTCAATGTCCAGGAATACATATCTTTTAATGATAAATCCTTCCACATTCCTCTAGAAACCCAATACAAACAGCATCTATTCCATCAGGGCCCTTTAATTACCTCATTTCCAATTAAATGTTCTCTCTGAAAGATTTCAAAGACTTTTGCACATTGTATCATGCTTTCAAATTAGTAAGTACATAGTTATTCCCCCATAGAATGTAAACTACTTTTAGTTATGACTGTACTGAGAGAGGCAGTAAACCATTGGCCCCAAGGGTCCCCTCTATGTTGATTTGCCAGGTAAAATAAAGGATGCCCAGTTACATTTAAATTTCAGATAAACAACAAGTGCACTATTTGGAACACACTTATACTAAAATATTTATGCTACTGAAATTCAATGTAAATTCTAGGCTATCTCTGAGTTTTATTTCCCTCTTTGCCTATGGCATAAAGGTACATATAAAGGCTTCTAGAAATGAGTATAAGTAAATCCTCCCAGTCTGTGGTTCTCCGTGGCAAGTCCCTCCAACTACCCCATGTCACTGTGTCCCTTACATTCACTTATTTAGGCAAACTATGAAGAAGATAACTGCAAATTAAATTATTAAAAATGTATTCTAAGCTCATTAGTAATACCATTCAACACCTCTTCCCCTCCATACCGCATATCCCCAAAAACATAACTCATTTTTTCCTCTTTAAGATTAGTTGAACATGAACGTGAAATTCTATAGGGCAATGTGCCATCAGTAAATCATACTTTAAAAATAAGTTCTTATTATGAGACATTAAATTTAAAGAAAATGTGCTAAGCTAATTCAGAGAATTCCCAGATACAATTTTTCCAATTCCCCCTAATATTATCAATTAACCTTGTCAAAACTGAGAAATTAATGTTGGTACAATTTTATGACCTTTGTCACTTGGGTTTGTGTAGACCTCTGCAGTTTTCCCACTGTCTGCTTTCTCCATGAGCCCACATTGAGGTGACTTGTCACGTCTCCTTAGGTTGCTCAGGATTGCAATCTCAAAACAAGTGATTATCCAACAAAAGAATAGTAGTAGTTTGTAGAAGGTATTTTCATTTTTAACTCATGTTTTTCTTTAAGAAACTGAGAAATGTAATCATTATTGTTAGACTGGGCTTATCTCTTTTTTTGAGAAAAATACCACAGAGCTAAAGTGTCTTTCTCATCACATTTTATCAGAGGTACATGATGTTAATGTGCCCTAACAACATGTAAAATTTGGTCACATGATAGTATTTGCCTATTTTCTATTTCTATACTGTAATTATGCAATTTTCCCTTTCCATACCAATAAATTCACATTTATTGCAGACTTTTTTGGTTTGTGAGCTACAGTTTTGACCATGTACTTAAATAGACATAACTTTTCTCTAAATTGTATGACATTGTCAGTGACATATTTATTTCCCTATATGGTATTCAGCTCAAAGCTCTAGTAGACTAAATAAGGATCTTAGTTACATCTTACTAAACATATAAGCAAAAATAGTGAAAGTACAGATGCAGAGTTTTTGTTTGTGCCCTTAAAGTGACTGCAGAGATTTAAAAATTTAAGTATTTTCAGACTGTTCACTTAGGATTAAATAATGTCATTGAATTACAAAATTTAAATGACGATTTGGAGCTGATGGATTGAATAAAAGAATTAATGTTAATTTTATTCCACGATTTGTTTCAATTCAAGCTGTAATTCACAGGTAGCAAATAGGATGCGATCCACTCTTACTACCCTACTTAAGCTGGGTTTCCCAAGGGCACGTTGTGAAAAGAACAATCAGAAGTGTTCTAAGAAAAGCTGGTGAGGGAAACTGAAAGAGGGAGTGGAAAATGAAAGAGAACAAGCAAGTGATCAAAAGAGGTGCTATGGAAATGGTGATTGTGGTTTTCCTTTAAGAGGAGTGATAGTCAAAGCAGGAACTATCCTGGGTACACAGAAGAGAAAATGGGCCCAACTCTCTCTTGTCAAGGTTGTTCAATATCCCTAATGTTCTGTTGACAGTTTGGGCTGGATAATGTTCCACAGTGGAGGAAGTCCTGAGAATTTTAGGATGTTTAGCAGACTCCTGGTGCCTATCCCTTGGTGCCAGTTACCGCCCACAGTCATAAAAATAAAAATGCTTCTAGACATTGCCTATGTGCTGAGGGGGGCTCTTCTTGTAGAGAACTCTTAGTTCAGGAGAAACTAATAAATTATGAGCAGGTAAAAGTTTCTTTTTTTAATTTTAATTTTATTTTATCATCTTTACATTTACTTACATGTGTATACATTGTTTTCTAAAAAGTTGTGATCAAGAAATTTCTGGTCTATGATTATCCATTGTCAATTTGATGTATATTACCACACCTGGACGGGAAAAATTAATAAATTCCTTAGTTCTCTGAGAGAAATGTTAGGATTTTCTTTTGTTATTTTCTTTTCATAATTAAAAGTCACAAGTGGAATAATAGTTTAAAATGTAAAGTAATCATACTAAGTTCTGATTAATCCTTTGTCAGTCATGCTTGGTACAGTTTAGAACAATCTAGATAATAAGGCCCTTTGTGACTGGCCACCATCTTGCTTTGTGATTCCTTTGAAATCTATGTTTCTGGGCTCATCCCTGCTAGTCTTGTACCCCAAGCTCCTTCCCCTCCTGCTGCTCATGTGTCTAACATATTCTTCAGTTCTATGCGTAAGTATATTTATCTTTCAAATTGCAGTGGTTTGAGTATGAAATATGCCCCATCCCATTGGCTCCTGTGTTGAGTACTGTGTTTCAGCTGGTGGTGCTATTTGGGTAATTACACATGTCTTTTGTGGATATATCTCCCCGACTTGCTCTGTTTGCTTCCTGGCTCCACAATGCGAGCTTCTCTGGTCCACTATACCTTCGCCACCATGATGTAATGACATTTCTAAAACCATGAGTTAAAATAAATAATTCCTCCACTTAAATTGTTCTCCATATAGTATCTGAGCTGTGCTTAAGGCTTTTATCACTAGAAAAAGAATATTTTTTAAATCTTATATACTTATAACACCTTGCAAAGGGTAAGCATTCAAAAATTTTTGTCAAGTGAAATGTTTATCATTTTTGCATCAAAATAATACCTGTTACCATTACAAACATATTAAAATGGCAAAAATCCAAAACACGGACAACAAGAAAATGCTAGTGAAGATGTGGAGCAACAGGAACTCCTTTGCAGTACTGATTGCATGCACAATGGTGCTACTTTGGAAGACAGGTAGTGGTTTCTTCCATAAGGACACAAACTCCGATCTTATGATCCAGTGCTCTTGCTTCTTAATATTCACCCAAATATGCTTAAATTTTATGCCTACAAACAAAAAAAATAGAGATTGATAGAGAGGAAATCTATGTATGTGTGGGAGTGGGAGGTACATGGAAATTCTATGTACTTTTTATACAAATTTGCTGTGAATGTAAAACTGTTCTAAAATTGTCTATGAAGTGCTTAAAATTAATAACCCCCAGTCTACTTTTGAAGAGGTGTAAGAACAGTATAACTTTCTAATCAACTGCTAAAGAAATCAATGTTCATTATATTATTGATGAATGTGTACATTAACCATTTCATGGATATGTGCCTACTATCTGTTCAAAAAACCTATGTGAAGTGGGTGTCTATTCTTGCTCCTACGTAACTGTGAGTAACTTTGCAAAAGAAATCATTACAATTTTCATTTCTCTATCTTCATTGTTGCCACATTTTACATGAATTTAGTGGAATAAATGTATCTGCAGAAAAAAAAAAAAGACAATTTTTGGACAGGTTGTTGGCTTCACAAAGGATGATGGATTAAGGGACGCTAATTGGAAAGTGATATCCATGTTATTAAGGGTTGATTTGGCCATATGTGCGAGGTATGATTAATAAATATAGGTACTATGTAACATAATTTTAACCTATGTTTGTTGGGAATATCTACATGGTAAATAATTTATTTGCATTGATGTCTAATTTGTTGTACTCAGATTAAGCAATTTAATTTATGCACTTTCTTATATGCATGGAATTATGGATTTAATGCACTGTTTTACATATATGTGTAATGTATTACATCGCATAGGTAGCACTATTAATGTGGAATGGCACAATGCAGAGTATGTACAGTAGTAATGATATCGTATTATTATTTTTAATATTTACATAGTAGTTAAAATTATTAGTATTTAACTAGTAAAATCAGGGAATAGGTTAATGTAGAATTTCAGCTTTAAGTGCTGTGTAGGGCTTATGCTTCCTCCATGATTTCTTTAAGATGTCATTTCTCCATTTTCATTTTTTAAGAGGAAAGTATTAGTTATTATAAGGGATCATTATTCAATATTGTGATTTTGATTAGTTTGTGAAGGATATTAGAATTAAGTTGATAAGAAAATAAAGGATACAAGCTGTTTGACCAATAACAATGAAAGTGTTCTCGACTTGTCCTCCAATTAATGTGAGTGTAAAAAGGTCAGCTTATACAATTCAAAGTAGACATTGGCTGAAAGTTGACCAAAATATTCAGCTTTGTTGTTTAGATGTATGATCTATAGCAATGGTTGCTCGAATGAAGAGAGAAAATTAGGGCAAAGACTCCTCCTAATTTATTGGTGATAAATTGTGCAATATGGGTGGAATGGCATTTTGTTTGCATCAGAGTTTATTTATAATAGGTTGTTTGACCGATTTTCATGAAGAAATAAAAGGTGAGTTATCACTAGAGCTATAATAATAAAATGGAAGAACAAAATAGAATGTAAAGAATCATGTTATTATAGCTTTATCTACTGAAAATCTCTCTCAAATTCATTATACAAAAATTGAGCCAATATAAGGAATAGATGATATGAGATTAGTAATCTCAGAATAAAATTTGATCTCATAGTAATACATAACTCATAGCTATAAATACAAATGGTAGGATGATGTTATTATGTCAGATTTTTATAAAAGTATAGTAGCCATGGCATAGGCCTCATCCTACACTGAAGAATAAATAGATAAAGAACATGAAGATTCCATTTGCAAGAAGATATTGAATGATTCATCCATAATTGATGTCTTAGCAAATGTGAGTGACAGATGAGAATGTCATTATTGAATCTGATATATAATGTATAGGTAGTAATAGAACTATGAAAATTGCAATATTAAACACACTTGCAAGAGAGAATCAAAGTTTCATCATGCTGAGATATTAGAGGGGAGAGTAAGTCAATAATTGTGTGATTAATAGTTTTGACTGGGGGGCTGTTTTTAAGATATTGGTCCCAATGTTATTGTTACTCTTGAGTGACAAGTTGATTTAATTGGGAAGCACCTTGGAGATTAGTAAAGCACACCTCTTCATGTGTGTCAGGGAGGGCATTTCCGCAATCATGAGGGCTCTTACCTAATGAATGATTAGTCTCTTGAGGGCTTCATAATATGGTACCATTATTAGATGGTGAAAATAGGAGTCTGGACCTAGTTGGAGGAAGTAGGTCACTGAGGGAATGTCCTTTGGCTATATCTTGCCCTGGCTCCTTCCTGTATTTCCTCCCTACTTCCTTTTACCCTGAAGTAAGTAGCTTCATGCTTTTGCTACTATGATATTTTGTCTCATTACAGACCCAGAAACACAGAGGCAAGTCATTGTGGACTGAACTCTCTGATACCTGGAGTCAAAAGAAAAAAAAATTTTTTTCCTTTAAGTTGTTTATTGACAGGTTTTTTTGTCACAATGAAAAAAGTTACTAATATATCTTTATTCTCTTTTTTTCAAGGAAAACATGGGATTTCTTGTTTTTAAGTGAAAATTGGATGAACAATCCATGTAGAGAATATACCATTCTATGGCTGATGTGGCCGTTGGTTATAGCTGACATCTTATTAGGTTGTATATTGTCTGGCTTTTAAGTGCTTTAAATATCACCATAAAATGAAGTTTTTGTCAGAAAATGCTAGTCTTCTCACTCCACAGACAATTTGAATTTAGGTCTTGGAGACTAACCAAATAGAATATTTAAGTCAACTAAGCAGGGTGATTGAACAAATGCTTGGACAGATATAAGTCAAACTAAGATAGACTATTTGGGAAATTGTCTTGTTAGATTCAAGCAATGTTGCACAACTAAAATCTAGGAAAGAAAGTCATCTATGTGTATATCAAGGAAAACAAAAGGTTGCAATCAGAAAGCTGCTAACTCTCTCTGTGCAACTTTCATGTTACTTATATTATTCTATGTCTTAGTAGACTGGCATCCTCCATTTTTTGGCAAAATCTCTCTGATAACAACTCTAAAGGCTCTTCTTGTGAGGCTTTGGCCCCACAGATTAAGTATTGTTTCTCAAACCCCAAAATAAAGGAGAAAGACCTTATCTTATGTGTATACTGCTAAATAACTCAATTGTGGACAGAGGCCTGAGATAATTTAGCACAATGAGGGCATTTAATTGACATAATGTGAGATATTGTTTTATAAAGGGAGTGGATGTAGAGTTGTTGTGATTCAGAAGTTAGCACATGGATTCTTAGTGTTCACAGCCCAAGGGATCACAGGAAGAAAACATACCAAACTGACATCATGGTCCCTTCTGGAGTTATCCAGATTACAGCTCTGTTTTTATTTTTTGTTTTCTTTTTTCTTTTTGATATGGGTAATGGTACTCTATGGTGAGACTTTTAAAATGCAATAGTTATGTTAGATAGAAGTACACATGCCATATATAGATGATATGGAGATAGAGATTACACTTTATTTTCATTTTATAAAAAGTCCTTACTTCTTCAAAGAAGGCTGTTAAGCTCTGTATCCAGAACTTTTGGATACTATAGAATGGCATTCATCTTTGGAATAAAACTGAGGTCATTTGAGATTCAAAATATTACACAATACAAAGAGTAAAAGGGTACTAAATTCTTATCATCTGGAAACACAGATGTTCAACTTCTTTTTCTGAGCACTTAAAGTGTGAAACACTTAATCTTATTGACTAGATATTTTTTTGAACAGTTTCAGTTCAACAGCACTAAGAACTGTTTGGAAAACCAATCTGGTTGAAACCCTTAAACAAACTGATGATTATGAATGACTTTGAATAAAATTGTCCAGGTGGTAGAAGCCATTTGTTAATAGTTGATGCTCTTAATAGTCATTTGTGTTACTTACCTAACTTATACAGAAGTATACAATAGACTCTTTTGTAGCTTTTACATTTTGTTGCTGTTGTGATTCATTTGTTGCATTATTACCAGTTACTTACTTAAGTGAAAATGCCCTTGTCACAAGAGAAAAATTTTCTTTGTGAGCATATTATATTTAATTAACAATACTAACTAAAGAGGAAAAAACGTAAGATTGAATCATTCACACCTGGGCTTACATGCCATCTCTGTCACCCTTCCTTAACCTTCTTATTGGTAAATTTGGTTTATAAGAAACACATTGTCAATGTGATATAGAAGCTGAGTGTGCTTCTCTGGAAGAAAATTCATACTTGTATTTTTTTTTCTAGAAAAATCTCTGGCAGCAGTGAGGAAGAACAATTAAAGGAACATAGGCTTCCATTAACTGTATGAGGATTTGTACAGGTTTTATGGATCAAGGCAACAAGACAGGTTAGTATAAGATTGTTGCAATCAAATTGCTAAGATAGCCCTAGGAAGCTGGTCCATAGCATTGTCTGGTAGACAGGTAAAGTTCAGATAGCAGTATATTTCCAGGTTCCTTAGGAAATGGCACTGTTCAACCAAGGCTGTGAACCAGTCATCTATAGTGTTGGTAACCTGTTGAAGGTTGAATGAAAAGGTCCGGTGCTTAACCCTACAAGCAATTAGAATAACTTCCTCTGGTTTTAGAAACATGAATGTCTTAGTTTTAACCAAATACATTAAAGGAGAGTCAGTGATGTAGAACTCAGGCATAGTATGACTTAAATGCTTCCTAAGTGACTCTAAAAAAGTCAACTTGGGAATCTCTGAGAAAGAATAGAGTAGCTAGGCAAATCATGAAACTCCAGGTAGATGAAAATGTCATTTCCTAAGAAAGGGAACATTTGAAAATTAGTAGGATTGACAATGTTATTTTTGTGTGTGTTGTGAACATGTTGAGCTTAAAGTAACTAAGGGATCACCTGATGATGGTGCCTAAAAGAAAGTTAGTTATATTACCTTGGATGTCAGAAAGTAGGCATGAGTTAGAAACTTCTGTCAGTGTGTGATAGTTAATGCCATGGATAAAGATAATGTCCCCAAAGAAAATTGTGAGGAGTGATGAATATTGTAAAATAAAGTCACTAGTCAGGGTAACAAAAAATCAAGGAAGGGGGAGGGTTAGAAATATATCCCATCACTTAGATGCATAGAAAGAGATACCAGGAAACACTGTGGTCCCTACCTATGAAGGAGACTATGTTAACACACAGTGATTTGATCTAGCCATTGGCTATAGAAATGCATACCAAGGAAAATTGGAAATGCATTGAATAAAGTGGTCCCAAACCAAAAGCAGATGAATTCATTTGCACAGCACTGCAAAGACTCTCCTGTCCCCTAAGTGGGGATCAACTTATTATAAAACAGAAAATTAAACATAGGGAGCAAAAACCCTATCAGTGTTCTAAGCTGGACCAAAGCTTAGATGTTTGTATTGTTCCAGAATTTATAACATTTTAAATTACATAAATTAATTAACTTGCTTTGAATAGTTGAATAACAATAATTAAATCTTAATGTCTTTTCTATTGGGAAGCATATAATTATAAAGTAAAGAGGATTGCTTTGTATTTTTCTTAGTTGCACCTAGGGAAATAAAGCAAACTATATTTCACAGCCAAAGCACATTTGGCAGAGTTTTTTAGAATTGTGCAATAGAGAAGTTAGTCCAGCCTCTGGAATTCAAATATGTAATTTCACTAATTAGGAAACTATGACCTCAATCATACAAATATTCTCAATATTCCAGAATTAAATTACTCTGATAACAACTGGCTTTTATTAATTGGGCATGCTTATGGACAACCATGGCACTGCTAAATTTATAATTTATAAATTTTAAATATTATTTTGTCCTTTAAAAACAATTTCTTTATTCTTTATCACTTGCATTGTATAGTCAAATGTAAACTGGAAGAACTTACTCAGACTCTCTGGAGTCCTTACTCAGACTCTCCCTATGGCAAATGGCAGTGTCCTGTTTTCCCCTATGCTATGTTTGGTGGTCCTTACAGGCAGCTTCAAAAGAAATAGAGTCTGAATCCAAACTCTAACTCCACACCTTAGTGTGACCGTCAGTAAGTTATATAAACCATCACATGGAGAGCTGAGATGGTAATGAGATTCTTGTGAGTTTCCATGTGAAATGCTGGCCACAAGGCTTTTCAGAGACAGGAAATAATACATGCTAGCTTTCATTGTTATTATAACCAAGAGTAACAGTGTTGTGCCCTAAAGTCTTCATTCTTTCATGTCTAATAATTATGAATGCTAAGAGCGATATATGGAACCTCGTCTAACTAGTATTCTCATTTTCCTAAAAGAGGATTCTTTTGTTGATAATTTTAGAGAAAGCAGTGACTAGCTTTGTGTGAATTGAGTGAATATCATTCCCGGGCACACAGTCAGCGCATAGTCTCTTGTCTTACCCTTCTCAGCATGTTAAATTCTTGCCAAATTCAACATAGCCAAAATGTCTCTGCTTTGAGTATTTCTTTTTGGAGTTGGGCACTGTTGTAGTCTGAATTACTATTCTCCCTCTCTAAAACAGATGTTGACCTCTGAATATCCAGATGAATGAATGTGATGTGAATACAATACCTCACTTCAGAACAGGGACTTGACGGATTTGATGAAATTATGGGCTTCAAAATAGCATTATTACCCTGCATTATCCAGTTGGATCCAGTACAACCCAATGTTACTATGAGTTTCCTTTAATCACAAGGGTGGCAGTGAGGGAGTTGACTACAGAAAAGGGGACTGCAATCTGACTTTAGTAGCAAAAGCTGGAATGGTGTGGCCACAAATCAAAGAATGCTGGGAGACACTAGAAAATGAGAAAGATAAGGAATTGATTCTTTCTTGGAGCCTACAGAAGAAATCAACCCTATAGACACCTTGATTTTACCCATTAGAATCATTTCAGACTTCTGTTCTCTAGATAGGTAGGGGATGAGAGCTATTTTAAACTACCATGGTTGCAGCCATGAGAAAGCAAAGCAGCCTGCTCTCACATACCTCAGCAATCAGCCTACCCTTGCACAGGGTTCAGATCTTGCTCTAATGTTTCCTTTCTGTGAGGAGAAGATAGTTAATACAAAAGATACAGACACCAAAACATTGGTTTAGATTTTCAACATCATCACATGTCTGAATATTCTGAAGAAAAATAATATCCAGTAAAATAGCTAATTATATTGCTAGAATAGAGACAGTTCTAGACCTTTAAAAATTCCAAATATTCCTATCTACTCTCATTTTCTCACAAATCTCTTGTAACATGTGCTTCATTCTACAGAGGAAGTATTTCAAAAAAGCAGAAACAGCAAAATCAGGAGCCAGGCAGTGCAGTTCCAGGAATTCAGTGAGAGGGTATTCCAGGGTCAGCAATATGCACAGGTGAAGACAGCAATCAATGCACATGGGTTAAGTCAAACTAATGTAAGTGTGAGTGATTGTCTGGAGTGTCAAGTTCAATTATTAAAAAAGAGAAAACTAACTGAATGAAAGATGTTTACTCCATGGAAAACAAAATTAGAGCTAATAATCAGTCCTTGTTTAACTGCAATTATCAGACATATTAGTATAAATTGTGATCTAACCAAAGTTGTACACATTTTAATATACAAGACTATGATGGGGCTGAAAGGAGAGAAAAAGTGAAATCATCATTTAAGAAAATAAATTATGCTTACATTTAAGGAGTCAAATGCAAGGATATAACTTTGTTGTATCTTTTTCAAACTTTTCCTATTTTCCACTAATGTTCATTTTATGTCTTTAGACATAAAAGATTTTGTTCTTCATTATTTAAGCAAACTATAAGTACAAATTACTATAAGAAAAGCTAGAAATTTCAGTTTAATCAAAGACAGCAGAAATATTTCCCCATGGTGTGAGACAGAATGTCAGTACATACATTAATTAATAGAAAATATTGTAGCAGGAGTTATTTCCTGTTCTTTATAGTTTCAGTGTGGTTTGTGAGATGTTAACATCAGAAAAAGTTAAAAGAGAAAGGAAGACTCTTTTTACCACTTTCGCAACTTTTCTTCCAAGATGAGACATTTAAAAAGTACAAAGAAGTGAAAACACTATGATATTGGTAAAAGTATAGCCAAAAAGATAGATCAAAAAAGAACAGAGTGACTGAAACTGCCACCTCGTAATTTGGTGTATGATGAAAGTGCCTTCGGTAATCAGTGGGTAAAGAGACAAGCTATTTAGTAAAGGACATGCCAAATTTGGCTCACTTCTTAGTGAAAAAAAACGGTCATAACTTATACCAAACAATAACCTTTTTAAAAAGTATTAAATATATAAATGTAAAAGGAAAAGCTTTATGTCATTATATAAAGATATCAAATTAATTTGGAACCTGTATATGAAGGAATATCTCCTCATTGTTTAAGCAAACTATAAGTGCAAACTACTATAAGAAAAGCTAGAAGTTTCAGTTTAATCAAAGATAGCACAAATATTTCCCCATGGTGTGAGACAGAATGTCAGTACATTCAATTTCTAAAATAATCATAGGTTTAAAATTATATGATAAAAAGGCATTGATTATGCAAAATAGTGATTTAGTAAACATGCTAGAAATCTGAGCAGTTTAAGAAATCACAAAGGAAGAAAACATTGGCTAACAAACATGTAGAACCTGCACTATTAAATAAGCCATGTAAATTAGAATAATGACATACCATTGGAAACCTCCCATGGTGGCAAAAGCTAGAAAGAGGGAGAGTAGGTGTCTTCAGAAAAAGAAGATAGGACAAATGGGATTACATAAAATTAAAAAGCTTCTGCACAACAAAAGAAATGGTCTCTAAACTGAAGAGACCACCCTCAGTGTGGGAGAAAATATTTGCCGCATATACATCACACAAAGCACTGATAACCAGAATATACAGGGAACTCAAATAACTAAACTCTCCAACATAATAAAAAAATTGAACAAAACAAAGAGGATAAGAAAAACATTTGTTATACTGGTATACATACAAATCACAGCCATTCTGAGTATGATCTTACAGCAATTAACGAAACTATGCATGCACTACACCACTGCAGTCCTCCTGAGTAAATATCCTAAGGAAACATTTGCAGATGGCCACAGGAGTTACATGTGATAGCATGCATTGCCCTGTTTGCTGGCCAAAAAGAACAGGAGTCCATCTCAGTTGCATAAAAGTAATGTATAATTAAGATAGTATGAATAATAATGGAATATTATGCAGCAAGGGGTCATAGAATTATATTGACGTGTGTAAACACAAGAACACACCAGTACAAAATATTTTGTTATAACAGAAAGAAATAGAATAAATATTATGGCAAATATTTAACTACATTCAAAATATAAACTTGCAAAGTGTAAATGTATTAAGTTACAGTTTATAAGAGAATAAATTAACATTGTGTTTTAAGGAAATTTATTATATACCAAAATGCATGTCTCCGTTGGATTCAAAGCATGTGAGAATAAAGAATGAAGCATAATCAATAAAATAAATTGGAAATGGCACAGCATGAATTGAGAAATATAAGTTTACTGTGTTCTCAACTAATAATAAAAATAAGCTAATTATCAGGACAATACTACTCATGAGTACTTAAACAGATGATGTTATTATAGATAGGTAGCTAGATAGATAGATATGATAAGGAATTTAAACATGGAAATAATACTTTCCATAAAATTATCACCTAATAAAATATAACTTCTTAGGCAAACATGAAAGACAAAGGATTATGCAGTTTAATTCAGTAAATGTGTTTGCATTTACAATTTTAACTTTATTTATACATTCATGCATGAATGACATTGGTTGTTTTGTACCTTACTGTAATGAATAAAGCAAGTTTGTAGGGTATTAATCTTTATACAGCTAAATGTTTTTCAGTATGGCCTGAGAATTTTAGAAGGCATTTGAAAATCTGAGAGGTAGCTGTCATGAAGTATCATTCTGGAGAATAACTTACAGTGTAAGGAAAGTTTTAATGGAAGAGATGGTATATTACTCTGGTGACAATCTTTAAATTTATTTGAGATGAAGGTAGTCTGATAATTAAGAAATATTTAATGTAAAAGGGAGTGTTGAAATGGATAATATACCTTAATGGATATGGGAAAACTTTGTCATAATTAACCCTAAATAGCCCACTTATCAGCTAGGAATTGTTTCATTATTGGCTGAGAGACAATTGGTGATTGATTCTTGCAGTCTATATTCCTGCAGTTCTCTAAAGACACTTTCACAGGTTTTCATCAAAGCAACAGAAATTTGACACAAAACCCCCAAGAATTTTAAAAGGTAATTTTCAAGTTAAGCTCTTTCATAATCTCTTAAAAGAGATGCTATTGTGCTTTCCATATATGACACACATTGTCTTGTCATCAGTGAGGTTTTCTAGCCTGAATTTTTTTTTCTACTTCTGTGGTCTTCAAAGAATTGTACTTAATAGCTGTTCTTTTCATTAATTCTGCAATTTTGGCTACATTTATCTCCTACTGCCAAAAACTTCCTATCATTTGTTCTCTTCTCTTTATTCCAATTATACGGCCAAATGTTTTCAATACACATCTTATTTCAGTGGTTTCCTTTTGTCTTAAAATATAATAAGTATTATTAGACAATATCACCAACCAAGATAAAATAAGTATTATAAATTTAAGATCCATGCTTTTGAAAATGACTTTTAACATAGTAAATATAGAGTTTATAGATCATTTACTTAGTATATAATATAATTGAGAAAATCCACTAATTGTTGTCTACAAAATGTGAATTGCTTTGGAATGTTGATTCTGAGATTATTATTCTTTGGACAATCATTTATACATTATATATTAGTATCAACAAATAAAACTAATAGGCTATTAAAATACTCCTTTTAATTGAGAGGGAAGTGTTTACCATTTCTCCTGATCATTTTCTAGCTGTTGTGGATGTAATTATCTGTGTTACTTATTGCCTATAATTTCAAGGTCTTTATGTATTTCCCTTGATCTCAATATAAAATACATATATGCTCAAATGGTCTGCTGTTGTTCAAATGTCAAATATTTGGCATATCAATGAAATTTATATTCCTATAAATGGTACCTTATAATAACCCCACCTTAATTTTATGACTCTGCAATTTTAGCTATTTTAGTAGTATTTTGTGATAATTCTGAAATGATTTTTATTCTATTCCATTATTGTTAAAAATAGCTGACTTCTGTCACCTCCTGAACCTATTTGTCTTGGCATCCTTTGATTTTAATTTTAGAGTATTCTTGTCTATTTTTTACTTTACTTAAAAAAGGATGTATGTGGATCCTTTCAGGTAATAAAAATTGTAATTTGTTTAAAGAAGATTGTCATACTATTGAGAAGCAAAAGTGCTACAAAATTGATTACCAAAACCATTTATATATCAAAATATGAACATTTCACTTAGAATTACACTATCCTAAGAGGAATAAAATTTGATTGGAACTTAATTGGTAAACAAGAATCCCCTCACTTTTGAAATCCACATAAAAGTAACCTCACTATGAAGCTTAGCAAGTTCTGAAATTCTGTTTAACAGATTGTTTGCTTAAAATGCCTACTCACATACTATAATTCCAAAACTTCTAAAATGCACAAAAATGTAGATTATTTCATTAGTAATTCTTAAACTGGTTCCATAACACTGAGAATTTGTTGCTGATAGTAAACACAAGTTTCAGAGTGGGAGGGTCTACCCACATGTGCATCGGGGTGTTCATTATTGTTATAAATCTGGTAAAGAGTCATTTTAGAGTGAGATTAGTCACTAGAATGGTGACTCCAATAGACAGGCCTGAAAAGGGAAGTATGGAAAGTTTTGACATATGGTTTCTTGCCAGGAATGGTTAGTGCTAATTATCTAAGCTTATTTCTTTATCAACAGTCTCATTGAACCTCTTTAGACATTCTAGTGACCCCATGGCTAGAGATCCTGACCTTCAGGATGAAAAACATTGAGTACAAACAAGCAAAAATTGCTCAGAGCCATGTTATTTTTGAACTACAAAATGACTTACAAAGTTAAAAATAGAAATCTGAATACATATGTCAACACTTAGATGAACAAAAACACTGGGTCTCTTCTTTCAGATCCAGCACCCTTCCTTATATGAAAGACAGTAATACAGTCACAGAAGGTCAAGTAATTGCCGATGAGGTCCTAGACAAGACATCACCTCTTACATGGGCTATTTTTATTTTTTGCAAAAAGCTTTTTACCTCTGCCTTATAATACCTATATTTAGAATTACATGGCATCTGTGTTAGTCATAATTTTATTCAAGTATAAATCTGAATTGTTGTTGAATTTAAATGTATACCTCAAGAGAATGAAAGCCTATGTACTTTTGTATCTAAGATGCTGAAACACAGATAAGTGATGATAATGAAATTTATGGGTGATAAGGGTGGTTATTCACTTGCTGTCTTCTACTTAAAATATTTATTTACTTCTTGTAATTACAAAAAATTCCCCACCAGAGAAATGGATATCAACGAAAGAAAGATGTAGTTAAAAATGTAGATTCTGAATATGATTTGGAAGAAACGGATGTGGCTCTTTATGACACAGCATTTCACATTAGAAGGATGATAGCAACACTGGAACTTTTAAAATACGTAGACATATTTACTCAAATGAAATCTGAAACAGAAAATGAAATATAGCACTGTTATGAAGTTTTTCTTATGAAGTTATCCTTATATAAGAGATTACTTTTTTTCTTAAAATCTTTCATGATTTATTTAATTATAATGCATCAAATTATATTAAAGAATCCTGATTAAAGCATGTTTGGAGAGCCCTCTGGTGTGCTAGTTCATAAAATGAGCTAGAAATCCTGGATTGTTATATTTCAATAATTCATTCACTGTGCTATTGAATAATCATTTATTGTACGCTTATATGAAACCATGTGAGGTGTTGTATAAAGAGGGGTATAATTTACTAAAGATAATTATACAGAGAACTGAAAATTAATACCTTCTATATGCAATTTCCACCTTTACCATGCTTATGAATCCATTATAAAGAAATAATTTTATTCAGTGCTTTAAAAATAGCAAAAGTGCTCATTTTATAAAATAATAATAATAAATATTAAATAATCACACTGGAGCTTTTGTATACAACTAATTTCATCTTAAAAATAATCATTTTTGGAAAACTCTATGCTTATTCTGTCAGTGATATTTTTTCTAATAATATTCTTGAAAACAAAATATTGAGTCCCTGAATAGCCTACGTGGGATGGTTACCTCCAACGATGAATACAGTCCTCAGATTATTTGTGAAACTGATGAGCAAGGATCTTTCACTTTTCTAAATATAACAAAATAGTATTTTATCTCTAAGTTCCCATTTAAGTCTACTGCCTAAGGAACCTCTGATTTTTCTTCATTTTAGTTCCAAGTTAGTGACCTTTCCTTTCTGCAATTATACAGAATTGAATTCACTGCAGCACTCAGGCAACAGAGTAACATTTACTCCTGCTCCTCTTTATGGAGTGTCTTACCTCCCACACTGGATTGTAAACTTTTGGAAGTCATACACTTTATTATACCTCTGGTAAGCAGATCAAAAATATTTACTTGAATATATGTGACAAAGAAAAATATGGATCACACTTGATATTCTAAAATGGTTCCAGGATTCATTTAAAATTATTATGAAGTCCCAATATTCTAGTAGTCACTAATTTATAGGTGAAAATGAGAAAAGGAAGGTGAAATTTGGCAACATAAAAGAGACAATATATTATCTTATTTAATTTAATTTAATTTCTAAGCCTTTTTTTTGGAGACACCTATATTTGCTATATGCATTGTATCAAGGATTGAATTTGGTTTTAGGTTTAGAAAAATTAAGATAAAACTCTGCTTCTGTTCTATTTACGTCCCCTCACAAGCTGCTCAGGGTATGAGGAAGACTTATGTCCTTTGGTCGTGTCCTCAAAACTGCAATCTCAGCCATGGTGACAAAATTAGCTGTGTATTACTAATACTCAACGTCCAATTCAACCTGTATTTTTCTTATGAGGAGGCCTTTCCTGACACTTGAGACACAAATGCCTGATAATTTTTCCAACTCTATTTCCAAGAGACTCTTTTATAGCTCTTTATTACTTTCTTCTATTGTGATTATAAGCTCTTACTGTGTGTCTTGATCCATATGATACTCAGTGAAAGTTGAATCAACTAATTATTTCTACAAATATTCTAATACCAGAATAAAAGTGATGTTTGTTAAAAGATGCTTCTATAAGATATTGGCATATAAACTGTAGAATTATCTGAAATAATTTATAGAAGATATGAAGACAAGACAAAGTACAAGTCAATTGCAAAAAAACTGCGTTATTTGGGTTGAGTGACCATAGAGTTTGTCTTTTATGTCAGAAGACTTTAAAAGTGAGGACAGGCATAGATAACGATGCCAGTTTATAGGCAGAGACCAACATATATGGGATATCACCCGTTCATTCAATCACCTTGTTTTTGGTAGCTACGTGAACTTTGGTCAGGAATAAAAAAACCATCTTTAGGCAAGTCTTATTAATTTGATTTTTCTCTATGTAAACATTTATTGGTAAAATTCCATTCAGGTCTCTCCCCAACTAAAAGAGCATTTTGCTCTTATGCAGAATCTCTCATTAAGTTTAACTTAAATATCACAAATTAGATATAAGCAAATCAACCAAAAAAATGAGGCTTTATATACACAGCCAGCATTTGGAGCCAAGTAAATATGCTAATTTGAATGGGCACTCATGCATAGTGAATTATATTCTAATCCATAGCACAATTTCTTTTTTCAGTTCTTTGCTCAGTAGACTCTGGCATAATGTGTCTTGAACAGAAAAAACAACACTACTGCTCTTTTCATATCCAAGAATTTCAAAATACAAGAATAGAAAAATAGCTCTCTAACTTCAGCGACTGGGGAAACAGTAGGCCATGTAAGGAGCACTGCTGCATGGGCCCTTTGGTCCATAATCAACTGCTCGTACTGCGTGTCATCAAGGGTTGCACAAAATTCCTTCCCATCGACTGGCTCTACTCTTTCCTTGAGTGGTTATCATTTCCATTTGTATCAACATGAAATTTAACTTCAACCCACATGCAGCCTAGAAAGACATCCCTCTTTTTAGTGACTGACTTCACCCAAGGAATGAACAGAGCACTTCTACCATCACTGGTATTTCTGAGCATGTTTAATCTGTTTCCTTCTCCTGGTTTCTATCTTGATGAATGTTATCAAAAGAAACATGCAGATCATCTTTAAGATCCCCATCACACATTTTCTGATTGATTTATAAATTCTAGCTTTCTAAGCACTTTCTCCATTTTGGTTGTACAGTTCTGTTAAAGCTATTCAGCATGGTATACATTGTCTTTCACACAATTGCATTTATCTACTTTAATTTTTACAATGTCATTTCAAACAAGTTCATAAATGCAATTTTATCAAATTGTCAACCTATTACTCATTTATATGAGAACAAAAAATCAGAGCACGTTTTTTAACTACTAGGTGAAATATTTGGATGTTCTCTCTGTGAATTGTCTTTTTCTGGCCTTTTTCAGTTTTATTATCAGGTGACTTTCCTTCTTTCAAAACCTTTGAACATCATCAAATTTTGCCTCCAGGCTAAATTCTAAAAGTACTTTATTTCAAATATATTGAATGTCTTTTGACATTGTCTATAAGATATTTCCCCATAAAGTCATTTATTTCTATACAGTCAATCATGTTATTCTTTTATTTGAGAGCATTTGGATGGAAGACTGTGTTAAGACTCTTTTTTCTTTTTCAGAGTTTTTAGTTTTTCCAAGGTTCTTGTACAGAACAAATGTGGGTTTATTTTTTTATCCTTTGAAGTATTTAACTCATCTGAACTCCAACTCCTCTTTTGTTAGAAAATATTTTAAATTTTATTGTTACTCATAAACAATAGTATAGAATTGCACTATTTCTACCTATCAAATCATTCATTGTTTTATTTACTAAACTAAAATATCAACATCATTGTTATTAAGATATATAATCTAGGACAACTTTTGGATCCATTCATTTCCATTGATCTATTGTTCTTTCTACAGCCGTACAATATAAATTTGATTTGCAGCGGTTTTATTATGTGCTTTTTATCTTCTAATTCAAGTTCTTATTACTATTCCAAATACGAATTTGTCTCGTATTTTCTCTGGTTGGCTTTCCTTTGCAAAGCTAGGAAAGAACTCCGGCAAATTGCTTCCCTGGAGAGAAGGTACTTGTTATAGAGAGGTTTGTCAGTGCCTCCCACGTGGATGGCTGTTGTCCCTATCCCAGAGCTGTGAAGAGATTGCTCTAGGATCTTTAAGCTGAGAATGAGAATCCAGTAGAGTTCTGGATAGTAAAGCTCGTGTGCCACCTCATTTACAAGAATTCAGACACCTGGAGACTCTTGCCCTCATGTTAGTCTACACTGAACTGCCAATAATTCTTCAAATTATCATTAAGTGTTACAGTTGAAGTCTGTAGCACCCTTTGCTCCAGGTAAGCTGTGCCTCTCAAGTTGCCCAAGTTTCCAGATATCAGGGTGGCAGTTTGGACTGTGATTAAAGTTCTCTGATGAGTTTAAGAAGTCATTAATTTTTAAATATTTCCCAATATTTATCCAAATTGATGGCTAATTCTAAGTTCTTCACATTTCAGAAGTAAAGCTGGTGCTTTATTTAAACAAAAAACTGCCAATACTTATTTTTATAAATTTTTAAATTAGCAAAAAGCCTAGACTCCAAGTGTACACAAGAATTGAACAACTAAATAGATGAATGGCAGACAGTAAGAGCCTCTTCTTTCAATGTTGGACTGGCTATTTACAGACAATCAAAATGAGGAGAGTTGGATAATCCATGTGGTTAGGTGGATTACCTAACCACATAAGCACAAAAGAGACATAAGCATGAGCTCTAAATTATTATAGATGTGGAACATTACATATAGAAATACTTATACCTGTGCTTATATATACATTTACCGAATACATGTATCTACTGGCTGTGTGTACTGAGAGTATCTAGTAGCGATCACACCACTATGCCAATGTGTATATCTAGGTTCAAAATCTTGGTTTCTAATATTATTTTGTAATAAAACAAACCAGGCATCTTTGGGGAAGTTGCATACTCTTGGAGAAGGGAAGCAAATATACAAGAAAAAACAGCTTCATTTTTCAGTGTCTCTAAGTAAAGAAAGAAAAAAATTAAATACATCCAACCCCACACATCTTGATCAAAATATATCAACAGGACACAGAAGCCTAAAGGAGTACCAAAAGTCCAAAGCTGGAGCAAGGTGAGCAACAAAATAGGTAAAGAAGTTTGCAATTAAAAGCAAAATGATGAAGTAAATATTCATGAACATATCCTCCTACAAACATTTGATTAGACATCTAAATAAATGAGAAAGAGTAGAAAAATCTGTGTAGAAAATATCCAGATATTTTATGCTTCATCTATTTAGATGCTCCATCCTTCATAAAATGGAGAACAATTCTCCATTTCTTAAATGTGGGATGTGTATAGTGACTTCCTTCCAAAGAGTATAGGACTGAGTGGGGGTTCTGAGAGTAACTTTACAATTACTTTAAAAACATCATTTCAGGCAAATAATTCAGTTTCATATTTATAGTGATGTCTTTTTAGTAGTAAAAGTATGTCATATGATCTACTCTATAGTCTTCTTTTCCCAAACAAATAATCCTAATCTAGCCAAGTAGAAAAATATCAGACACATCCCAATTGAAGGACATTCTATAAAATGCCTTCCAAACCTTCCTCAAAACTCTTCAATGAAAAGAAAGTCTAAGAAATTAAGTATAGTGAAGAACTGTCTAAGAAAATATTACACTAAAATGTATATTCAATGCGCACCTAGAACATAAAAGGATATTAGGTAAAAACTAAAGACTATTTGAATAAAGAGTGGTGTTTATTTAATAATAATGTAACATTTCGATTCATTAAGTACAAGTAACCATGCTAATATCCCAGGATAATAAAAAGCAAAACAGATTGTGAGATATGTGTAAACTTTCACTATCTCCATAATTTTTCTATGCATTTTAAATTTTTCTACAAAAATTTTAAGCAATTGTACATGAAAATCAAATATATGAAAGCAGGCATAGAATTAACTATGTCCATAACAAAAAATAATTGTTAAGAAAATGTGAAGATTTGTCAAAAATTGCACTTGTTTCCTTAATTCCTCATCTACCATTGAGGTAATAGTTTGCCACTGAAAAATGTTTCCAAGAAAGTCTCAACGTTCCTGAGAGAATTGTACTTCTATGTCATGATCATTCTTAATTGAAGAATGATTTCCTGACCTAACATGGTAACTCAGGAAAAAACAAGTCTTGAGAACTGTCCAGGGAGTAAAAGTTCATTGCCATTCAATATCTACTGGAAGTTTAGCAAGCCTAGCTGTGCTTCTGCAGTATTATTTCAGTGATATAAAACACAGCTACATTTCTAAACAACGTAGAATGGTGACCTCCATAATTTTTCTGGTCAGGATTTTTGTTTAATCTCTAGAATTTTGTTATCTAAATTATTCTATATTCCTCTTTTTGTCAAACATTACCCTTACTTCTTTTTTCTTTTTACTTCTTGGACTATGAAAAAATATTTTTCAAACAGATCATTAAGATGGGATCCATAGACCTTACACCAAGGATTGCTGGCTGTGGATCAGGTATAATGGCTACCTGGAGCCTTCGTATCAATTTGAGTTACGACGTTTTGAATTTCCCTTTGGCTTGAATTATTTTCAAGGATAATAGAAGAAACAGCAGCCTTATGGTCAGATCAGTTTCCACTGTGATGGTGTTTCCTTGAGGATATTGCATTTACATTACACTTGTCCCCATCCCTAAAGCTCCCGGGGAGTGAACTTTATATTCTTAATGTCAGGAAGTGCAAGAATGAGGAATGGGAATGTGTGCTCATTTCCTTCCCTTATTTTTAAAAAGACTCAAAAGTTATTGTGTGTAACTTGTATTTGATTCTGTTTTGAAATGCAAGTTAAGGTAATGTTTTGAAAAACATAAAGGCAATTTTTAAAAATATAATAAAAACAGGATGGTCCTTTTGACTGGGGAAAATAAAAGTAAATATCATACACATAGCTAAAGAAAAAATTAGATGAAAATGGAAAAGGTAACACAATATATACCCTTAAAAGTAAATTGACTGAGATAAAAATCTGAATATCAGTTGCAACATACATGAGCTATTTTTAATAAGAAGAAATGAATTGCACAAGGGGGCTTTGCTTCTTATATGTTAAAATATTCTGCTTATTATTCAGAATGGTAGCTATATGGATGCTTTTATTAGCTGCATGCATATGATTTGGGGTTTTTGTATATTTTTATCTAAATATGCTTTAATAAAGTGCATTTTCAATGCACAACTATATGATACATAATAGACATACCAAACACAAAATGGAATGTTAAAGTCTTGGGCAAATACATGCCAAGCAAAAGAAGTAAGATTGGCTATGTTTATATTGGAAAGCAAGATTTCAAGGGAAAATAAATGAAATGAGACATAGAAGACAATTTTGTGAAATATACAACATGTAAAGCATAAATATTGAACAAGAACATGTACAGCATTAAATATATATACTAAATAAAACTTACTAGTATATAAGGAGGAATTGAGAGAAAATTTATTTCTAAGGCCTTTAACACACAGCTCTGTCTTGACAACAGAAGTAAATAAAAAAGGATGAGACCATGTGAGCAGTACAATGGGTGGTCTTCAAATGTTCTGCATAGAAAATACATGCCCTAAGAATAGAGAACAAAACTTTCCTTACAACTAACTCTCTGTGAAGACCTCTCCACTTTGCTAGACTTTGTGCTATCTCAAATTGCTCAAAGTAAAAGCTACACAGACTAGTTCTGCCCTCTAATATAAGCAACAAAACTAGGAATTAATAAGAAAAGTATACATTTTTTTAAAAAAATCAACTATTTAAACATTTGCAAAAATTCTAAAATATACTTTGAAACAAAGAAATGAAACTGTGACTACTGACAATTTTTGTACTTTATGCAATATAAAGCAGGGAATATATTTCAAAATACAGTGTATAGCTAAATTTGAATAATAGTCTTGTAAGTATAGTATAATTCTGATACTGAAAGTACAGTCAATGAGATCCCCTTTCCCTCAATCCAGTAGGGTATGTATCTAAAGGGAAGTTGTATGACCTTGCATCTTCAGGGTCTGTCAGTCTGGAGGCTCCAGTTCTCTCTGGGAGAATCCTTCCTTCAGAAGCCTGAGGAATTCCAACTAAAACTAAAGCCATGTTGTTGCTTTAGGTCACCCTGGGCTCTGCATATCAATGAACTTATGGAGAAAGACAGGAAATGCCACTGTGACATTTGTAATTGATCCTAAGCATCAAGAGGAGCTGGAGTTTGGCTGCTAATGGAGATAGGGAGGAAGAGCCTTGGTAACAAGTAAGCCCTCTCTTATATCCTCGCATCCAGTTCTCACTGTAAATGGACAAGTAGAACACCAAAAACCTAATTAGCTCTGATTCCTATGGGTTGAAGATACAGGTTAATGAGTTTTCACTGAATTCAGAATGGGTAAGAAAGCAGGGGAATGATGAGTTTTTGGTTATAGCTTCAGTATACACTATCACAGAGGAAGCTAAAGCTTGCTTCAGCAACCACCTTCTACAAAGTTTCCCCAGAAACAGCAAGCAACCAGAATCCTGAAGGAATTATGACCACACAGAATGAAGCTAATGTGAAAAACAAGCAATTCTGAGATGGGAAAGAGAGGTGTGTAATGGATGCTGTTTGTGCTCAAACTAGATGCCATTCCGAGGCAGGTAGGCACACAACCTGGCTGCTGCAAAGAAGATCTGATGCTAATTAATAACTTACAGCTGTCCCCTTGTCTGGAGCTGTCCCCTTGCCTGTCGGAAGCTGCCTTCCCTGCAAGTTTATGTCTTCAGTCCCCTCTCCCAGGGCCTACTCATATTCTGCAGGTTATGGACGCTGGACACAGTATATCAAACTGGTTTCCATGCCTCTGGGCATAACTAACAAGCTCTGCTTGGCAAATTGCTCTCTGGAGCTCCCTGTGAGATCAGCTTGAGTTTAGACTTCTCTTTCTGCCAAATTTGGCTTTCTTCCATCTTTTACAGTCTTCCTTTTTAACTTGAAATTACTACCTTGCACTTCAAACCTATCACAGGCACTTTTTCTAGGAATCTTAACCAAAGATGAATGTAAAACTGAATGCCGTGAATGAGCTCACATAGAATAGCAGTATTTTAAGAAAAAAGAAATTATCTTGTTATATATTAGGAAATCTACTAGTACATATATTTGAAAGGTAATTGCAGTGACTGAATTCCTGGGATTCCAGAGAACATAATAAGGATGAAGCACATTGCCTATCTTGAGGCTATGCTCCTCTCATGTACTCCTAGAAATCCTGTCAAAATTCCCATGAAAATACCTCCTATCACTGTTACTATTTCATACATTTCTTGGCATTGTGGTGAAAAGCATTAAATAATAAAACAAATATGAAATAAAACCAGCAAAAAATAATAGAGTAAAATTCATTTGTACTTCCAACAAATTTTGTTTGAATAAAGTATAGTACAATCTCTATGTTCCCAGGAGATTCTATTTAAGAAAATAAACTGTAAAATTAGATAGTACAATCAAATACTTAGGGGCATGAAGAAAAATTAAAGATTAATACGTACCAAAAATATAGTAGTAACTACTTTGAACAACGGTAGAAGAATATATTTTTTACAAAATATTTTTGATATGGAAAGTAATAAAAAAGTCATTTTTAACTTATAAAACCCCATGTGTGCAAATCTGAAAAAAATTATTGAAAGACAACACACACAGTAGTAGTGAAATATGAAGGTAAAATGTGTCCTAAATGAGACTTATAAGAACAAAGTTAAGCCTTTCCTAAATTAATAAAATTTCCATTAAACATAATTATTTTATTGTATTTGGGAGTAATATGGTATGAATTTTTTAAATGTCTATTGAAGAATCAATAGAAAGTTTGTTACAAGTAGGAGCAATAATTTGAGTTTTCCTCATCATGTTTTTGCTTAATAATATATTAAAATATACTTGGAAGTTACAAAGTGATGTGGTCCTACTATAAACATCAGTAGATTAAAACAACAAGGGAAAGGAAAAAGGGAGGGAGAAATGGAGGAAGGAAGGATGGAAGGTAGAAAGGAAGCAGGAACGAAGATAGCTTTTAAATTCTACTTATGGAGATTTTTAGAAAATAAAATATCACATGTGAATGGACTAAGTCAGACATACATTTTAGGGAGTCAGAAACCCAATTTATGACAAAAAGATCATTTTTAAGCTGAGTAAAATATAGGACAGTTGAAAATATATAGGAGACCATATCATTGCCTTTAAATAAAATGTTTGGGGTTTAAATGCAAAATAAAATATCACAAAGAAAAAGTGTGATTGATTTCATGGAAAACAAAAAGAAATTTTACCAAGTCACAAAACTCACATCTGATTTATTAAGATCATTAACTTTGCAAACCTGTTAGTATGAACAAACTGAAAAGATATATATAGTACAAAATGATTATTTTCAAAGGAGAAATGGAACTGTTGATTGATTAAATATCCGTCAATTTATTAAATATATTTTATAATCAAGGTTAAGTTTAAAATGTGAAGTAACACATGTATCCTTTTTAAGCGTTTAATAAATTAGGTACCCTCATAACCTCATGCTGTTTACACGACTGCAAAACTCTCTCGAGGGGTAATTGTTTATTTCCTTACAGTTCCTTCAACAAATTATGTAAAATTGTACATTGTAACCTTACTCTAAGTAGCAAATTGTCATAAAAGAATCAAACATGGCAAAAAGATTTGGAGACAAATTTCAAATATTTATTTCAGCAATTTTTATGAAAAACTGAATACTTTAAAATGTTAATACAAGTGCACTTGAAAATTCAATATATATGTACACTGGCATAAACTTTGTTAAATTATTTAGTGTTGGTAAGAACTTTAAGGAAATAAGAAATACTAAATGTGTGTAAGTTGACAGAAACATAGAGATGTATAATTAAATATCAACTTAAGGCATATGTTTGGTTCCACACAAAAAGAATAAAATTGCAGCCTTGCATATATTAACCTTGGATAAGATTAGTGTTCCCTACTTATTTTTACATATGTCCAAATTTTGCTATAATAGCTATAAATTTCTTTTACAAAGAAAGAATAAATATCTCTTAAGTTACATGATTAAAATATATCAAGTTTAGGAAAATCATTTTAATTATATCATTAAAAAAACCTCAGTGAATGGTTAATAATCTACATTTAAACTTAAATGTTATATAGTTTAATATTTTAGTTTTCTCAGTAAATTGACATAATTACCTTAACACAAAAGTTAATAATGAAACAATATGTAAAGTGAACTGACTGATACTGCTGTCTCCATAGACCTAAACTGCCCATTCTATGCTACTTGGAAGCAACTGTTAGAGGATTATCCAAACTTAAATGATCAAAGCAAGTACCCCAATAATGTGAAGAAACAGATAGTTTTACTTGTTACAAAATGAAACAGAATTGCATGGTTTGCAAAAATTTCACCATATGTGTTATAATCACATTTCACTAAAAAAATTAAAGAGTAGGTAAAATTCATCTTCTCCAAAATATTATTTTTATATACAAGAGTTCCAGCTAAAAGTAAAACATTTAAGAGGATTTTTTTCAATAATGAAAGGATGTTTAACAAATTATATATCTATTTATGCTAAATACAGTTACAAATACAAATTACATATCTATTTATGTTTAACAAATTAATAATTATATATATCTATATCATCATTTGTAACATGGATTTGAACTGCTATAAAGGCTTAAGTGATGATCTAAAATGGCCCCCATGAAGCAACATTAAATTACCCTTTACCCTTATTGCAGATCACAAGCAAAAAACATTAACCACTACCTAAACATAGCTTCACAATTTACATTTGTACATTTCATTCCATTAGCAATTTTTTGAGATGGTTTATTATCTTTATTATAGGAATATCTTCCAGTTCCTAAGTAATCAATGTGTACTTTATTGTACATACATACTAATAATGTACATCACCCCTTATATGTTCAGGCTGTTATATTTAATTATTGCATTGAATAAAACTAAAATTAAAGATTTGTCACAAAGAGAAATTCAGGTTCTCACGTTGCCAAATGCTTTTACAGCAAGTGAAAGAATTTGAGAACATAGCAAAATTCCAATGACACATCTGCATTCTGATCAATATGCAAAAATCTGTGAAATTGGGCTGACTTCCACGAAACAGACACTTTATGAATAGAAAAAAAGTGTGCCCAGAAGTATCTGATGCTAAATAGCTTTACGAATGTTTAATAAAGAGAAATCAAGTGGCAAGGAAAAGTCAAGGCAGTATATATTTCAGATTACAAGTTTAACTCCAAATATGCAATTTTTGGGGAAAAAAAAAGAGACTCTTAAATCCAGATATAGCTCTTTCCTCATTCATCTACTCAAAAGTGTTCTGTTCAGACTTTGAGGTCAGACAATAAATGTATTTGAGCTATCATTAGTGTTTCCATTCTTGACCTAAATTTGAGTTTTTTAATTGATTTGATTAAGCCTCATGGTCGTTGTCTAGGATTCTTAGTGATCACTGCTCTAATAATCAGTTGAAGTAATAACATTTTAACATCAATATGTTCCTGAAAACTGCAAAATTGTAATGTGATAGAATGGGGTAAATTATGTGGTTTTCACTTCCAGGATTTTTTTTTTTTTTTGGTGGAATTAGGGGTTGGACTCAGGGTTTTATACTTGCTAGACAGTATTTCTACAACTTGAGCCACTCCAGCTGCCAAGTTATTGTTGGTGATTCATGAGATGGAGTCTCCCTTTATGCACAGGACAACCTGGACTGTGATCCTCTAACTAATTTGTGCTTCCTGTGGAGCTGGGATGACAGGCATGTCCCAGCTCACCCGGCTGAGATTGGTTGAGATGGGTTTAGTGAAATTATGCCTGAGCTAGCCTAGAATCACCATCCTCCTAATCTCACACACCAAGTAGGTAGTATTACAAACTTGAGCCAACAGATCTGTTTGCTTTTTTATTTTGTTTTTGTTTTTTTGTTGTTTTTTGGTATTGTTTTTGAGACAGGGTCTCCCTGTGTAAACCAAGATGGCTTCAAACTTGCAATCTACCATTCTCAACCCCTTAAATGCTGGGGCTATAGATGTGTGCCACCATTTTTGCCTCAGTTTCAGGTTTTAAGGATTGATGGTCTTGTAATTTATTCTACTCTAATGATGATCAAGATGAACAACTGAAATTCAAATGACTGAATCTGGCTATATTGGTCAGATTACAGTGCTATATTGATGAGATGTTTCAATCAGCTTTATGTTCCTTGTGATCACCATGAGTACATAACTTATAAGGAAGGGAAGAACATCACAGTTTTTCCCTCTATGGTAATGAAGCAGATTCCAGTGTTAGTCTCATTATAAAATATTCTGCAATCAGATTTTGATGCACTTCCTCTACCTTAGGCCACGTTACATATTTGCAGCAGTAATGCTGCCTGGTTATTATATCAGCTTCCATTGCAAACCAGTAGGAGAAACTGGTGTGTTCACATTCTGCATGGTAGTAAGTTGTGTGAAGGTGGTGACCATCAGATGGTTCCACAGTAAAAGAACGTATTTCACTGAGAAATAGAAAGGTTTTGGTAAAATACTTTGAGACCATGTGGAAATTTTGTCAACCACCTATTATCCAAATGAAGATTTTTGCCTGAAGCAATTTTACATTGGAAGTTAGTTATAAAATTAAGCTCTTATGACTGCAAAGTTTCCTCTCAATTTTGTGGCATTTCCCATAGAATGTTCTTCCACTTTTCCTCCTATTTGTAAATTTTTTAGTTTGCCATGCAGTTCACATTTTTCAGGCCACAAGTGTTAGTGCATTGCCATGTGATCTATTTCCTTGATTAAATAAATTGACCATGAATTTTCACGTGATCAGTACCAGAACAAGTATTTCATCAAGCAGCAGTTTCTATTTCATTTAGTGGGAATTGATATTAGAAAATCAAGATTTAGGCACTATATGTGCTCACTGCTACTAGGATCCTTTTTAGGTTTTTCAGTGGACATACATGCCATGTGTTTAGAGTGAGACTTCCATACGTAATCTACAATTTGGCATATTTTGATCAACTAAGGCATTTAAGTTATCACTACTTCCTTCTCTTTAGGTCCAGCACACATAATATCACCAATGGGATGTTTTAATGTCAATATAAAAATTACACAAATATAAAAAACAATTTTTCTCAAGACTGTATGGAGACCAAAAACAATGAAATAGCCTTGAAATAAAATACTGAATGTGCACTGTACCCTTAAACTGAAGAGAAATTGCTTCTGATTATCACTGAGAATTTTAGCAAAAACAGATTTTTCAATTCAATAGATGAATACCATCTCCCAGAAGGCAATGCCAAGATATCACACCAAGATAGCCATGATGACTATTACACCAGATTAGGTTTACAAAAATTCAAAGTAATTGTATATAACCTTCTCTGTCTTTACATTGGCCACATTGGAAACTTAAGTGGGTATGCAAGAAGACTTTGACTTTTATATCTTTTAAGTCTTTGCTGGTGGTTCTAATATCTACAGTTTAACCTGAATGCAAATATCAGTTTTGGTTTCATATTCAATGAAGGGTTAGGCAGCTTTTATTTCTACTGCTATATCACAGTTTCTGTGGTCATGGAATCATGTATACTCTGTCTACGATTATGCGTATTTAACTCACACTTTTGTGACTAAGAAAATAATCGTAGAATGGACTCAGGTTAAGCCTTTCTTATGTGAACTTCATAAGCTACAGTGACCACTCTGTGCCTTCCTGATGAAGATGTATGTCGTTAGGAATTTGTGTTAGTTTTCTGTCAGCATTCATAATTCCTAGATGACTTATGTCTTCTACCAGTTACCTTTATGAATAGACAGAGGATCCTCTAAAAATGCCTGACAGAAGACTCAGAGAATGCAAATTTGACTTTGTATCATCACATTTTGTTTTGTTTGTTTTCCACAAACTTTCTTAGCTCTCGGTCTAGGTTATAGACTCTGAATCCATAAATGGACATTTCATAGACCCAGGTAAGAGGTCATAATTCCCACTGCAGAAATTCAAGTTTCTCCCACCAGATATGGATATATTTTGCTTATTCAGGTAGGTGTTACCTTAATAAACTGCCTATGTTTTATTGCTGTCTGTCAAAGTCAGTTATCTAGGTGTGATCACTGAGGTGCATGCTGGGTCATTCCTGTCTCCATTATATTTTATAGTAATAGTATTCAACATTGTCGTTCACAGTTAAGAATTGTCATTTATTATCAATAAAATATTATTGGGCATAATTATTGACTGTGTCTGGTTTTTATTGCTATAATAGAGTATTACAGTGGTTTATGAGGAAAAAGTTTACTTAGCTATGGTTCTGAAGTCTGGGAAGTACGAGGGCATAGAGCAATACTTGGTAAGAATCTTCACTATTAAGTCATATCATGGAAGATGGCAGAAGGTCAAGAGGGAATATGCAAAAAAGATTGCATGAGGGGCAGACTAGTTATTTTAACAACTACCCACTCCCATTACAACTAGTCCACTTCCTTGTAAGGCAACTTATCCATTCAGAGGGCTCAGCCCAGTCATGTTTTGTTCTGCTCTACCTCTTAGCATCACCACATTGTGCTTCAAGTTTCCCACTCTTGAATTTGGGGAATGCATCCAAATCATGTCAAATCATTTCACTCCTATTTGCTCGTTCTTATGGCAGGAACCTCCAAAGTATATTCTAATCCTCAAAACATGCCCAAAATCCAGGTTATTCTGATCTCTATCAGATCAAAATATGTTTCATTAGGCATAGCTTGTAATAAAAAGAATAAAAAATAAAATTTCTCAATATCACACCCAACATAAAAGTATGAAATGGAGAAAATTATCAAAGACTAATGGCCAGGCCTAAGAGTTCAAGTGAGGGGAAACATGGACCCAATCCATGCCCAAGTGAGCATTACCATATACCATTTCATTTCAATGTTCCACACACTTTATAAATACATTTTCCTTTCTTTCTTTTTTTTTTTACAATTTTAAGATTGTTAATGAAAATTCTCTGTTTTTTTTTCAAATTTTCACCTTAGTTTGCATTGTAGAAAATCATCATAACAGCTGTTAAGTTTAGAGAAGGAATAGAATGTGACCTTTTGACCAGTTTTAAGAGATTATGAAAGGCTGCAATGTAGATGAAACCATTAATCTTCTATGACCAAAAGAAACATACCACCAATAAAAACAGTCTTGACCTTGATAGGATATTAGATACGAAAAGGAAAATAAAAATTAAGAATAGTAAATTATTAAGACTTAGAAAATCATGGAAAGCCCATCTATCATCATCATTGGGAAAATGTCCAAGAAACAAAGTATTTTAGAGCATTTGTGTTCTTTTAAATGCTTATGAGAATTGTAGAGCTCTTTCCTTCAAAATTTGGCTCAAAACTTGTTCACTTAATGTTTCCATTAATTAATTTAATTAATTTCAAAGAAAACAGATACTTTAAAACTAATGTAAATATGGAAAACTGCATGGCTTTGCCAAATAGCAATCTAAGGAAACTTTATCATTTGTCATTCCATTTCAATAACATGCCAGTATTATGTGGAAAAAGATTGTTAAAATTTTCTTAAATTAACTTAATCTTAAAACTAATCTAGTATAAAATTTATGTGCTTATTCAAAACCGTGATGTTAATTGATTCAAACATAACCTCTTATTAACTCTCTTGTTACTGAGAATTTATAATGTCTGGATAATTATCTAATGAGAAGAACTGGACATTAATGTCAGGGGATCATTTTTCTTTATGTATAACTTAATGTTTAACAAGTGAGGCTTGGGCAAATTGTCCTGGAATTTTACAACTCTATTTGAAATATTTTATGTCTTTATAATTGAAATTCCTTGAATTAAATGACTTATCTAAGATCATACAGGTAGGGAGAGATAAATGGAAGCCCTAGGTAAACACATAACACATTTAATCTGTCTCACATTAAATTTAACTTCCTTGCATCTGAATCAGTGAACTGAAAAAACACCTATTCTGTAACTTTCTATAAAATGAAGTTTTTCCTGAAAAACACATTTTATTATAGAGCAACAATTGAACTTATTCTCTAAAAAAAAAAGGTAATGTTCAAGTATTTAAAATAAAAGACATGGCAAAAGAACTTAATCAGAATCATTGAAATTAAAACATGAGTTGCTGGGTTGGGATTCAGTATCTGAGGCTCTTCTAGTTCATTTCACTGTCGTTGTGGCATTGATGAGTGTGGGAAAAGCCTGAGAAGTGTTACCAGTGTGACATTGATAAATGTGGGAAGGACATGTGAATTTTTCAGGCTGATAGATTTTTTGAACCCATCTGCAAGGCTGCTTTACAGGAAATGACAATCTTCTCTGCTACTTAAAGAAAATTATTGTATCAGACCCAAAGACAGACTTTTAATAATGAAACCAGTTGTTTGTGTCTACTTTCCATTGATATTTTTCACCAGAAAATATAATTATACTAACTGAGAAATTGCCACTCTATGTCATTATTTCACATAGCCTAAACCACTTTGGTGTGACAGATTTCACCCTCTGATTACAGCATAAAGGAAGTCACTCACCTCATCCAAGCCTGCAGGCTTATACTTCTCTCCTTTCTTTCTCTCCTTCCTACTTCTTATCCCACTAATCTCCAATGGGCCACATGCCCTGCTTGGCTCCCACCAGCTCCACTAGTAACAGGAAGCTGCAAATCAAGGCCAGCATCAGAGGAGCTGATGGCGCCCTCCCAGCATCCTGGGGTCAAATGTAGACAGAGCTCACGAATTGTTCCTTGACTGTAAGTTTTATGGTTCCCCAGTGTCTTAGGAAAGGCATATATAATTAGTCCAAATTCTTGCTTATGTGTATGGATGGGATCTAGATTAATCTCTGTATGTTTGAAGAGAAGCAAAGTGATTGTTTCCTCCACTTTAAATACTTCAGGGTGCCTTTTCATTAATGTTTTATCACTTGCTTTACAATTCAGCTGCTCTTCAGAGATAATGTGATTAAGAACCAAAGAGAAAAGCTCTTCTCCATCCATTGCTTTGCACCAATTTGCAGTTTGATTTCATCCAAACAAGTCTCCTTATTGCTTGAGCTGTCATTTAAGGGAATTGTGAAAACATGGCTACTTATGTCTACTTTAAACCATTTTAAATCATGGGGAGCATTGCACACCAAGCACTAATCTTAGTCATGTCAATACATGTTGGGTCAAAATATGTTGCTTGCTATGCAATCAAAAATTTCCACCAAAGTTATCTGCAGTAAAACTCAAAATATCTGGGGTAATTATGATATATTAGAAAACCATATTAAGTAAAGACAATCAATCATTGATTGAACATATTTGTGGTGGATACAATTTAAATGCTTGTAGATTTTAACAAGTCAGAAAACAAATAATATTTTCATATTCTCATTGTAGCAGTGATGTTCACTTGAGATTTAATAAGTAGTATCATCTTATATAGACAAATCTAAATGTGAAAGTTTATAAAAAAGCACATGAAAGCCTAACAAGTGATGTGAAAGAGAATGTACAATCATATTTTTTTAAGTACACTAGTTCTGAGAATAAAGCAGTGTTAGAAATATAACCCTGTAAGCCACTGTGGTTAGTTATTAACTTTTAATTACAGTATTTGTAAAGCCTTTATCATTTTAATTTCTTCTTCAAACATGAAACTTCGAGGCTTTGGAAGTGTTCTGAATATACTCTTGTAAACCTTATACCGGCTTTATTTCATGGCCCAGTTGATCTGATCCAGATTAATGATCTTGTTTGTACTCTATAACATAAAAATCAGTCTGAAGTGACAGGTATTTATTTTGGAAGCACTCTACTAACATTCTGAAGACAGAAGTGTTAAACTCTACAGCTGGAAATATGGATACATTGATGTAGACATCCATACCTTTGTCTACATAGGTGACTTGGTGTCTGCAGCATCATTTAATTGGAAAGTGCAGGGTAAAATTGATTTAGTTCTTGTAAGTCCGCTCTCAACAATTTTCAGCAAAGTGATTTGTTACAATGACAGAGAAACATTGACAGTTCAGTAACACTGATCAATTATGTAGCCCAATGCAGAAATGCTATGCTGTATGCTGGTGAAAATGGCTTATAGGCATTGACAACTGAAAAGCCAGTCTCAGAAGTTGTCAGTCTCAATGTCCACTCTTCACTTCAGAATGAAACCTTAATCTTTTACAGATATTTCAATAAGTTATTTTTTTTTTAAAACCCAAGCATCAAATGAATTCCTTGGATTAGCTGGATGTTTGTTCTGTCTGTCTTTAAATCCATCTTCTAGGAAGGTATCTTCTAAGAAACACCTCTGTCACACAAGCTGTCTTCTCTACATTTTCCTGACAAAATTGGGGAGGGAATGAAATTATTAAAACAATACCCTAGAGATCTCAATAACCAAACACACAGACTTTTTTTTTTTGTAACTTACTTTTAATTACAACAAGGATCAGTGGTAGAATGGGATGGAGCTGTATGTAGCAAGAATTCAAACTTCTTCAATCTAGTGACCACACAGTCACAGTCTTCTAGTCTGTATAATTCTTCACTGGAATGTCTTCATGAATCAAGCATATGAGAGCATGTAGAGGATATGGATGGAATTTTAAAGAAACAGCTCAGAAACAGACTAACCTAACTTTGTATTTTCTGCATGGTTAAAACCCTATCATTTAGGTTATAGTTCCAAAGAGCTCACAGAAAATATAATCTTCCTACAAACAAAAGAAAACAATGCATAGTAAACAAGAAGCACTATCTGTTACACACCCCTAATATTATTTCAGAAGTCCTATTTTACTACTATTACTACATCACTAGTAAAATAATATTAACAAAAACTCTATACAGATCTATTACCTTCAAGTTTATACTTTCTTCTTTCCTCAATATTTCAGTTTCTAAAAGTAACAACAAACTCAGTGAAACTCCCTTAAAAAACTTTTATGTAAACAAAGAATTAATTATCTCTTCATGATAAAGAACTACCAAATGCTTGCTTTATAATTATCTATCTATCTATCTATCTATATATGTATATAAATTTCCTCAAGAATTTTATCTAGTAACCCACGGTCAATTTTCCATAATAATTAGTGGGCAAACTGAATTAGTGATTCTATTCTTGTGATTCAGCATGAAATTTACATTCTTTTTGGTCAAATTTAAGCTAGCCTCTGGAACTAACTTCTTGTTTAAGACAAATGCTGCAAAAAGAATAAGGAGTAAGTTTAAAGGGCACAATGAAAAAATAATCTGTTTTTAGGTGTTATCTTTCCTGTATCTCCAAGACAATATCATAATAAGATGGTGGAAGGAGGGATGGAAATATTTCATTAAAAATAGGTTACAAAGGACATTATTACATGTATAATAAAATTAGTAACTGGAGCTATAATCTTAAAAAATTGCTCATAGATATAGCAATATTTCATGTTCAACATGTTCTAAGTATGTAGTTAATTAATGTAAAATATAAACCAAAAGTTTTCCATGCCACTTTGAAAATACTTGCTATTTTCATTAAGACAGTTTTTGGCATTTAAATATTCAGTATAGAATCTACTCAATGAATTAAAACAAAAAGGGCCTGGAAAAGCTGCAGATCAGAAACTTGGACCCTGGGGAATTTATTTTAACTCTCTAAAGACCATTAAGATAAAATAGGGTTATGTCTAATGAGATTATGTTGATAATCACATGGATGAAGAAGGGTTTCAGTCTCCTAAGACACAAAACTGATCACCAAAGAGATTTTACAAAGGGCAATTGGGAAATTCAAAAAACACCAGCATTAGCTCCTTCTCTAATTGAACCCACTCCTTGCTAAATATATACTGTCAATAGAGATCTTAATCACATGAGAAGATTCTGAGATTCAGGTGAGGTTACATAGAATTAAACTCTCACTTTAGATAGCTACACAATGGATAATTGTGAATTTCAGTTGTGAAAATATTCCATATAACACAAATAAAGAATAAACACAGATGTTCCATGGACAATTCTTCTTGTATTAGATCAGTTGTTTGTCATGGGTTTTGTAAATATTCAGACATTGGTCATAGTCAAGGACTAAACAATGATTATTTCCCTGTTTGATAACAATAATAGTAGTCTTCATACTGGTGAATAAACAGAATTCAAAGCTCTTCTGTCATCCAGTTTTCAGTGACTGTGACAAAATACCTGTGATAAACCACTTAAAAGACCCAAGATTTATGTTGGTCTATGAGTTCAGAAGTTTCAGAACACTGTCACTAAGTTCTGTTGTTTCTGGGCTTGTGATGAGGCAGCATGCCAAGATGGGAGATCATATGGTAAAAGAAAGTTAGTTGACAGAGAGATAGAGGAGAGAGAGGTGGGAAAGGAAAACTTCCTACAATTCCTCTTAAAACGTCCACCACCTCCTAATAGACCATTAAGCTATAAATCCACAAATGGACTCATGCATTTATGAGGTGAGAGCCTTATGATCCAATCACTTCTCAAAGGTTCTACCTCTAAACACTGCGGCATTGAGGACCAAGCATCCAACACCTGAGCTTCTTGGGGACATTTCACATGAAAACCATAACACATACTTCTAAAAATACCTAAATGTGGAGATGAATGAGCACTTGGACTTACAGTTATTACTCAGTTTATTAGTAAACTCTGCCTTCTTAAAACTGGGTTTCATCTAAATATAGAGTTGATATTTACTTCAAGTGTTTAATAATTTTTAAGTTCAATATGCTAAATGTTAGACATAAGTGGATAGTTTATGCACTGGGTCCACTTGCAGAAAGGAGAAAGTGTTTTGCTTGGTTTTTGCTTTTAGTATTTTATTGCAATCCAAAGAAGATAAAATGAGTTTTGATGAGATTATACTTCAAAATTCTCAGTATCCTCTAAAAACAAGACTTTCTTCTAGTTTTAGAATTACTATTCATAGATTTATTCCATTCTACCTATTCATGATATCACAACAAAGTGTCTGGGTGCACTTGCCAAAGAGGAATGTGTAGAATCCATTTTGTCTCCTTTCACCTGAATGTCTCTTGCTTTCCCCTCCATGTGGCACCTTAGCTAAGGACTGATTATCTAGACTTTAAGGGCTGGTACACTACCCTAGATTGCTCAACATATGAAAAGAAATCTTTCTTCTCTTCTTCATTGTTCTCATTTTTATTTAAGTTCATAGATGAAACTTTTTGCTGCTTTTTAATGGCACACCTACATTCCCCACGGTGCTTGTCATGATGTGTGGGTGTGTTTAATTAAGGGAAGAAGAGAAGATTTTTAAAGACCTATCATCAATTTTTTTCAAATATGGTTTCTTAAATCATTTAGGAAAAAGACATGCTCTGTTCATTTACAAATAATTTATTAGCTTATAAAGATAGATCAAGATGAAAGGCTCATGTCTTGAAACTAAATCAATGTTTCATTTGTCTTGTACCATTATCTTTGCTCATCTACAACATAGGTGTGAGAAGTGGACACAGTCAGCAAGACATAATATAATATTTTCTTAATACCTTAGAATCATATATCTCACTTTAGTCTAACTGAAATATATATCGATATGCAAATAGTTGCCAAGATTTTGTTCTCCCAATGCTCACAAACAGCTTCATTTTATATTTCTCAAAATCCCTCGTAAAATATGTATATGACTAATTAGAGAGAAGAAAAAGTTTGACAGATGAATTGTCAAGAGATAAGCGTATTACTGAATATCTCTATTATTTTAAACATTTCTGAATGTGAAAAGCATATCAAAATCTTTGGATTTTACTCTTAAAATGAACTTCATTTTTGTTTACAGTTCAGGAGTATATAAAATCATGTTTCTTATAATCAATAATATGCTGAATCCTTTGAGACTACTGTGGTATGAATTATTATCTAATCAATACTATAAATAACCTGCTAAAATGAAGCCTATTCTGAAACACTGAAAAATTACTGAAGTCATTTTAGTGTCCACCAAACTAGATAGGCTCTTTCTGAAACAAGCAATTTGAATATCTACAAAAATGTGAATTACATTTTATGACATGCTCAAATATGTCATTAACCACTTATGCTACATACTGCCAAAGATATGGAGATATGGTTGTTTTCATCATTTAAGCATGTTTGGGATGCAAATGTCAGTCAAAAACTCCGTTCGAACATATATACTTTACTAATTTATGTAGCCAAAGCCAGGGTTTGTCTGGCTTCTGGTTCCATGGGCACCGTTAGACCTTGGCTTCTGTTCTTTTTCCTCTCCTTGCCTTTGTAAAATGCATTCTCAGACTCCATCTTGGGAAAAATAAGCTCTAGCTTTCCTGTTACTGGGGTATTTACTCATTTGAAGTAGAATTTAGTAGAGACTTATGTAAGACTAACGTGGAGCATATGTTCTTTCTGAACCAGAGACCAAAGACATGACACGCTCTGATTGGCTGCTTTTGAGTCACATGTCTATGCTTGGGGTGAATGCCGCCCAAATTCAAAAGATGGAGGATTTGTAAATTTTTTAAGAATAGCTGTTGATACATACACATACACATTGTGTATATTTTATAAATGCAAATAAGCTAACATGCATAAATATTTAAATATATTGCATATATTTTATAAATATATATAATTACATGATACTCAGAAGTATTAAAGTCTTGAAAGTTTTAGTATGGAAATCAATATTGTTTAAAAATATAAAGGTATAAAAGAGTATGAAATTATGAATTGAATATTTTAAAACTATTTAAGATAAAATCTCAGAACCTAAATGTTATTAAATCAGGAACAGAAGGGAAGTTTCTCAATAGAAATACAACATAATTAAGCATTATTACTTAAGATGATAAAAGTTATACATTTATAGAGAATCAGTGACATCGTTCTTTTTTCTAATATGATCAAGACAAAGCTAACAGTTATTAAATTAAATTTCAATGCTACTAACATTAACATTAAGGAGCATTCATTCCTTTTGTGTGTCACACTGGAAAGATGGCATCACTGATCAACAAGAAGTAGTTGAGAGGCTTGAGGGATAACATCTCTGTGCCACAGTATCATATTTGGCTTACCAGAAAACAACGGTATGAATGCTTCTTCTGCCAGGCTTATGGAAATTAATATGAGCCCCACCAACTTGTCAATGATCACTCCCTTATCATCTTTATGATATAACTACAAGTGTGTGTTTTCCATGACCTTTGATTGTCATAACAACAAATAAAGTGAAATTTCTATTATCTAAAGACAGATGAAACTCTCCAAAATTAGACTTTAGTCTTGACTGGAATGTGATAATTTCAAAAGATGAACAGGTAAATAATTAACTAAAACATAGAATAGCTAAATAACTTGTCAATATCTTTAAAATTTCTGAATGTTCCATTGATAAAACAACTAACAAAATAAATCACAGTTTACATGTACTACAAAGTGTTAGACTTGATGTCTTTCATGGAGTGCATGATTCACTCTTTGGTGTGACTTTCCTCATATACTCTATTTATTTATTTATTTATTATTTTTTGTGTTACTGGGGCTTGAACTCAGGGCCTTCACCTTGAGCCACTCCACCAGCCCCATTTTTGTGTTGGGTTCTTCTTGAGATAGGGTTTCGTGAACTATTTGCCCAGGCTGGCTTCAAACAGTGAACCTTGTGATCTCTGCCTCCTGAGTAGCCAAGATTACAGGTGTGAGCCACTGATGCCTGGCTCTAGTATACTGTATTTTGAAAATTGCTACTCATTAATATTTTTGCATGAGATCCTTGTAAAATTAGGTGGCAAAACCTACATGCTGTATGGGTACATGCCACTGAAGACTCAAATCCCAAACTATAATTATAGAGTCCAGACTTCATGAGATCTGGGACTTCTCATATATTGCACATCTATTTCCCATCACTTAAAATAGTTGCTGACACCAAATAGATAAATAAAAGACTATCCATGAATGAAAAACAAAAAAAGAGTGCAGAGTTAGATCAGGTTTAAAACTGTTTTAACCTGGCTCTATATGATTCTTTCTCATTGGAATTTTTCCATTGTGTTTCAGTTCCATGGTGGGCTTTGTGAAAAGCAGAACTGGAAATAATGTATATTTAGTAATACAAGAACATAATGTATGGTATAGCTGGTAATGCCAGCTCTGCAAGGGAAATGATGCAGCAGGAAACTAGCATCCAGACTCTCCAGTTTTTTTATGCAGAGTTCTTAGAAGCTGAGCTTCAGCTCCCTTCACCCTGTAAGGGCCTTTAAAGCTTTCCACGTAACCCTTCTTTTCACTTGTACAAGATGGGATGGGGTCATTGTCTTTCGGAACCTGTCTTCCTCCAACTCTGAGGGCTCTACTCCCCATTTTATATGTTTCTGTATCTGAATAACCTTTCCTGCTTTGCACTTAAAAAAAATACAAAATGGATTTATTTCCTTACAAGGAGAGATTCCTAATACTTACGAAAAAATAGCTGCCATATATATTTAAGTGCAAGTTGTCTTTCACCACTTGGTCCAGCATAATCAATTTTCAGGTTCTATGTCTTTTTGAATTTTGAATATTAACCATTGAGCCTCCACTTATATACAAATTTCAATACCTAAGTCCCACACAGACAGCAAAAAATAAAATAAAAACAAGGAGTATGCTTGAAATTTCCGAAAAAGAGAGAGTTGACAGAGACAGAGATATAAGAGGGACTGGCCATTTATCATACAGAGGTGGATTGTTTTTACATAGTGAGGAAAGAAAGACTGACTTTTGAACCAAACTGATCTGCCTAGCGTCATCATAGTACATACTACAGTGTTGTAAATGTGTAGAAATGTATGTTAACAATCGACTCACTAAAGGCTTGATTTCTCAGTGAATATAGGTCTGAATCGCATTGTCACATACACCACGTAAACATGCTGTGATAATAGTTGAGGGTGAATGGGATTTAGAACGGAGAGTGAGAAAAAAGAGGATGAGTACTAGTTGGGGCCCTAAATGCAATGTAGAACTCCTCTAACAAAGGTAGAGCTGTGAACTCTATGGTTGAGTTTGAAGTCAAGTCTCAACACACACACATAGAAATCCCAGGCAAAAAGGCATTTAAAGATTACTCTTTCTTAGCTGACAACCAAGTTGAAGAAACAAAGATCTCAAGGACCATACATGACAAAGACTTTTAGAATTTGCTCAGAAAAAAATCACTAAATAAGCCTCAGCAGCAATATGCTTTGGGCAGAGAATCTTCTTTTCAGAGATTTTACAGTTCAATATTCACAACAACTAGTTTTAAAAATATACAGCCATGAAAGTAGTTAAGAACATATAGCCCTGTATGGCTGTCTTTATCTCAAGCTACCAAAAATGCTATGTCTGTCATACCATCTCTTATGTTTTCTCCTCAACAAAATTGGAGAAGAGGGCAGAACAGGTTGTACCTGGAAGCAAGGGGAGCAGGGAGGAGAGATGGCCCAAACAATGTATGGACATATGAATAAATGAATAAACAATAAAAAATAAAAAAGAACATAAAGCCCATATACAGAAAAAAACAAATCAGTAACTACTGTGGCAGAGGAAAAGCAGAAAATGGGTTTGTAGAGAAAAACTTCAAATTAATCATTTTAATTTACATTCAATGATCTAAAGGTAACTGTATCTAACAAACTGAGAGACAGTATGACAATGGTGTTTCACTAAATTTAGAAACATAAATATAGATAATATTAAAAAAACAGAAATTTTGGAGCTGAAAAACAGAATAACTGAACTGGAAAATTTGTTAGAAAGGTTAACAACCAAATGTAAGCTAGTAAAAAAAATCAGAAACAGTACTTGCTGAGTAAATAAGATGTGACATATCCAGACAGTGGAATATTTTCAGCCATACAAATAATAAAAGACTATTGCATCTATAATAAGGAGGCTTTTGGCAACTTTATCATCAGCACAGCAAGTCTACCACAGAAAGCCATTTGTGAAATTGATTGCATTTATTTGACATGCCTATGATAGACAGATCTATAGAAATAGAAAATGCACTGTTCTTGACAAAATATGAGTGGAAGGACAATTTGCAACTATTTAATAATAGATATTGAGCTTGGTGTGTTATGCAAATGTTCTGGAATTAGATAGGGTGGTGGTTGCACACTATCCTAAACCTACTACAAGAACCCCTGAGGTTTTTACTTTCAAGATGATGAGTATCTCATAGAAAGCACACATTAATAAAAATAGTTATTTTTAAAATGTTATAAAATCAAAAGTCTAATACCTTATTGACATCAAATTGTAAGTAGGAAGTTATTAGAACAGAAAGTGAGAAGGTTGAAAGGGTTGATTCAGACAAAACAAATGGTCAGTTTCTGCTGACACTGAATTGAATACAGTTGTGAACTTCTGTAAAATCTGTCCAGCTGGGAACTTCTACTAACTTTATTGAATAAAGGAATAGTCACATAATAATGAAAGTGGGATTTCAGTTTTAACTCCTTGAAATCACATCAGTTATATGTAACTTATTATAGCATAGAGCACATGTAAGATTTTACATCACTGTTCTAAAATAAAAAGAACATTAAAACCACCTATTAAAATCTGGTTGGAGCTGTGGGAGGAACTAACTTCTCTGGCATGTGGCTGACAGAACAGAAAAAATAAGATGCAGGAAGCTCCAACAAAGATAGATTATTCCAGAATGAAAAAGAGGAACGAATAATTTTGATTGGACGAGTCCACCCTGTCCATGAAAGTTGGTCATTCTGACAGAGTATGCTTGATGTCAGCTCACAAAAGAGGTAATACAAAAAAATATGAAAAAAAATCTGAAAGAGGTAGATTCTAGGACATTCAGTTATGGCTCCTGCATGATTGATGAGTTTCTGTTTTTTTAAATGTAGTTTCCAATTGATTCATTTTGGTTCAAGAGGTTTCCACTAAGAAGACTGATCCAAAGGTGATTTGGGTTTCAGAGGTAATTATGCTACCTTGACCATGTGCAACTCCACTTGATATCTTTAATGATTTGTAATCTTCATATTAAATATTTGAATTATCTATTATTACCTAATTTTATGGGTGGGAAAACTGAATCTCAGAAAAATTCAGTAAATCTCCCAGGCTTAAGAATGTGAGAGTATGATTTAAATCCAGAATTGTCTGAAAAAAATTAATTTGGGTTTCATTATTTAAATATATCCTCATAGTAAAATGAGAGAGGCCCTTCAATATTTGTGTTCAATCCCTAACTCATAAAACGTGACAAGTATTAGTTACGCTTCCTATAGATTGTTGCAGTGGTTGAGGAAGTGGCTATCAAATATACATGATTGAAGATTAAAATAGATAATGAATCTATAAAGTGTTATTCAGAAAATGTCTAGAAAACAAGCGTGAAGTAACAGACATTTTAGTACAAGTATATTAACTAAAACAAGTCTTACTTTCGCAGAGAAAAAAATGACTGTACAATTTAAGGAATTCATAAGAATTCATAAAGAAGTCAGCTTGCTTTTAGCTAACCTAGCTTTGTCATGAAATCATAATGAACTCAAAAAGAAAATTTCTGTATAACACATTCTATGAGAAGTTTAAAAGAGAGTATTAGAAGATTGTCATCCTGTGTATCTATTTTAAGATTTTTTCAATAAGACATCCAGGTAATTACACTGTGGAACATATCTTTTCCTATCTTTAGATGGTGATTTAAGTAATAAATGCAGAACAATACCATCAAAGTCAGTGGAAATAAAAATGTGATCGTCATTGCAGTGATGCTGGGAGAAAACCACACAATGGCTAAAAAATTTAGTAAGATAAAATCTTACTTGGGATAGGATAGATAAAATAAGTCTGGCTTACATTGTCACAGAATGGCAGTAGAAATGGCAACTGTCTTTATGCTTTAAGAATGACCCTACCTCTTTACTTATGATTACAATGTTTTTCATTCACTCATCATCATTGAAACTTCAACTGCTAAAAATCCAGTTTGTGAAGAGAGTTGAATTGCTTATTGAGTGATACAACTCAATCTCCAGAAAAACATCTGGTTTGCTCTTGTCTCTAACTTGTCTTGAAAGCGTGAGTTAAATGGAAAAACATTAGCAGTATGAATGTTCCCATATGAAATAATTATTACAGGTATAGGCAAGAGCATCTCTACCTAAAAAGTACAACCTTCTCAGATTATTTTGGATGTTATATATGATGAAAACGCTTGTCATGTTGACTTTGCTACAGCAATTTCTAAAGAATTTCTGTGAGGGGAACCTAGTCAACTTTTAATTTATTTATAGAATCTGAACATGCAAATATTCTTTATTGATAGGGTAGAGACATGGTCTCAACATGTAGCCCAGACTGGTATTGATCTCAGCTTCCTCCTGCCTCAAATTCCCTAGTGCTGAGTGTGAGTCTCTATGTCTGGATTTGAAGCATGCAAAATTAAAATACTGGCGAAGATAATTTTATAATATGTTTCCTCTTAAGCACCAACTGTGATCAACTGAAAAAAAAAGAAAGAAGCCCACATTCAGCCAATAAATATATGAGATTTTGAATTTAAGATAAAAAACAAATAATCTTTAGAGTGCGTCCAAAACATTGCATGTAATGTATTTATGATAAAAAAATTACTTAATGTTCATCGAAAGTTCAAACTGACTGGTACCAGTAGGAGGCGGCAGGAGGTGAGGAAAGGGTGTGGGAGAGTTAATATGGTGCAAATACTGTGTACACATATATGTAAAGGGAAAACAAGACCTGTTGAAACTGTTCCAGGAATGAAGGGCAGGGGGCTAGAGGAGAATGATGGAGGGGGTGAATTCAAATATGATATATTCGATGTATTGTCAGAACTTTCGTTAATGTAACAGTGTACTTCCTCCCAGTACAACAATAAAATAATAAAATTCAAATTTTTCTGTGTGCCCGGAATTTCATCTGTCACCCTTAGATCCAGAGTGAATTGGCCAAATAAGAAAAATAAACTCAAGGGAGTTCAATGTTGCAGGTTTGTAAAGGAAGAGGGCAGTGAGGGGGAACGATGGAGGCAATGAATTTAACTAAGGCACATTGCAAACGTATATGTCTATTTCACCATGAAATCCCCCCGTTCAACTGAAATATATTTAAAAAAGTGTTTTTCAAAAGCCACAGATTCACAAGCTCACTAGAAATTAATTTTATAAGCTCTATTTGTCCTTAGTCTTGGTAAGTACTGATATAAAGTACCATTTATTTAAAGACTTTCTCAATGTTTTAGAAAAAAAACTTATGTTTGAAAATGTGACATGAACAGGATTAGTTTTGTTGGTAGATATATAATAGAGAAACTAGGAGAGACAATAACACCAGATTCATTTTACTTGTTACAAAACTTTCAACATAAACTCTTCAGAATTCAGATTATGAATAATTAAGATTTACTTTAGTATAAAATTTTGTAAATACTTATGGATATACTTAGAAATTTTATATAAATTCTTCTCTTTATAGCTTCTGTAAAACCTTATCTCAATAACATATCATTTTGTCATTTCAGAATTCACTCCTGTCTCCTCCTATAAAGGAAATAAAAATTGGTTAAATTCAATTAACCAGTTTTCCAATTTGATAAAAAAGTTTATACTTTAAAGATAGAAGCTAAGCTTCAGATTGCTTATGTCTTTTATTATCTAACAAAATGAATAAATACCTTTGGCTGCATCTAATTTAGAAAGTTGTACTGAAAAATTATCCCTCAACCATAAACTGGACATGGGTTGCTTCAAGAATATTCATAAAAGTGATACTTGATGAACTGAGGATTTGAATCAGGTGGTAGAGCACGTGAAGCCCTGAGTTAAAACACAAGTATCACCAGAACAAAGTAAATAAACACAAAAATTGATACTTGAAAGCCCAAGGTCCTGAGTTCAATCCCAAGTATAATGCAAAACTAAATCAAAATAATCTGATAATTTAAATATTTTGTTTCACTAATGTTTTTCATATCATATAGTATAAATTATTTAATTCTCAAATAGAAATTCTTGACTTAAAATATTGATGTTCAAGTATGTGTACATATAAACATAAAATGTATATACATACTTACTGAATCACATCTAATCACATAACAATATAAACTTTTGTCTATACATATTTGATAACATTAATTTGAGTGTATTTGTATGAAAGAAAATTAGGAAGGTTTAAATGGCTTTTTTTGGGCTGGTGGAGTGGCTCAAGTGATAGAGTACCTACTTAGAAAGCATGAGGTCCTAAATTCAAACCCCAGTCCCACCAAAAATAATAATAATAATGACCAGACATGGAAAACCAGCCCTGACATACTGTCACATGATAAAAAAAATAGACAGTTGATTAAATGTCTCTTTCAAATGCTATCTTTTATTTATTTATTTATTTATTTTACTGTAGATTGAGCCCAGCACTGTAGGCATACTAGGAAGTGTTCTACCTCTTCAGTCATACCCTCGGTTCTTTTGTTTTTATATTTTGTCTTCAAGATAAGGTCTCATTAGCTTTCACATTTTGGGCTCAAAATGTTGATCCTCCTACTTCTGCCTCCTGAGTAGCTAGGATTATAGCCATGTACCACTATGCTCTACCTCAAGTATTTAATCTTTAATGAACAATCAATAATCTTGAATTAATAATTTTATAATGTTTTGCTATTCCTTGTGAAAGGTATAATCAAGATAAATGGAAATTTTAATACCTGGATAAATGAATATAGAGGTAGGCCAATGTATTTGTGTTTATCTCTTTCCCTCTGTTTTATGACTCTGTTAATATCTTCATTAAAAGATTCCTACCCAGTCTTAAATATAATATACAAATCAGTGGTATAACTTAAGTATGAAACTTTAAGATTATACTGCATTAGAAACCACAATGAGAAGATAAAATTATTGACCTAAAGATTATGGTAAACTTTCTTATAAAGTACCATCTCCAACATCAGAAACTTATATTGATAGCCTCTTTTTCTACAGATCAGAGTGAATAGACTATAAAACAGACATTGACTGACTTTTGTCCTCTGGAAACAATGGCCAGGTTAATAACTTGACCTGCCTCTTACACAGAAAATTGAAGCCATCCTTTCACTTGGTTTAGACAGTGACCAAGAAAGAAGTGAGTATAAGCAATATAATGAAGTTCATAACACCCTCATCATAAGCAAATATACCACTGGCAGACCTAAATGTCAACTCAGAATTCAAGATCTCCTTAAATGAAGAAAATTTAATGAAACAGTAAAGATATCCATATTAAAGTATGTAGACGGAAAGACTGATCCCCAATGGTTCTGGGAAATAAGTTTTTCTTCTTCTTTTCTTTTTGGTGCTCTGGGTCAAACACATGACAAGTGCTGTGCCACTAACCTATACGCCTCTTTTTTTCAAAATGACATAATTAAGGAATAAAAACAACTTCATATAATTCACCCACAAAGTCATAAAATTAGATGTGAACTAATTAAGTCCTGTTGCTGTGTAAGGAATATGTGCTGCATAGAACCAGAAGGTAAATATTTTTACATTGCATGAACAACATGTAAATTACATTGTCCTAACAAAGATTTCCTCTTTGCAAGAGAAGAGTTCATACCCAGTTCCACAGATCTACATTAATGCATGGGCAGGAACTAATGATTTGTACAGTTATCCAATTCTTAAGAAAAACACAATTAGAAGGTTAGTGACAAAATATTCTGGAGAATAGCCTGTGATATGGCAACATTCCATGGGGTAAAAAATGCAAACAGGTTGACTGTACAATTGTCTAGTTCAACATGTTGGACCATTTCTGTCATTGAAAAGACAGGACTGTGTTCTCACTGGGATAGACTCTTACCATGGAGATGTGGACGGTCAAGATGACGACCATCCACAGACTTACAGTTGCATTTTTTGTCTGGTGTTGATAAACAATGTCTATAATGCACCTGACAGGATGACCATTCACAGACTTATGGTTGCATTTTTCTGCCCCGTGCTAATAAGCATAACATTGCTTCTGACCACAGAACTCATTTTAGTGCAAATGAAGAATGTCATTAGTCTTGGGTATGTGAAATTTACTGGGCTTTTAATGTTTTGTGTTACCTTGCATCAGCTAGCCTGATGAAATAAAGGCATGACACTCTAAAAACCCAATAGTAAGTCAGTTAGGAGGCAATATTTGGTGGAATTAAGATAACACCTTCCACTTTTCTCCAATAGTGAAGATTTAAGAACGTGGTAATCAATAACAAAAGAGGAATAATACCTTTCCATATTACCTCTACTGATCTATTAGAGAAAATCCATGTTCCTTTTCATAAAACTTTGGGTCTGTCATACAGATATCTTATGCTCCAAGGGAACATCACTATTACTCATCCACCTCTTAAAGGATCACTAAAAGTTGCTTGAAACTAAAAGTATAGACTGGTACTAGGTAACTTTGGGATCTTTGGATTCCCAAACTGACTGGGAAAGAAAATAGTAACAGTAGTAGAAGAAGTAATTGGTTATGACTAGCATGAGGAAATTGAGTTGGCTCTGAAAAATGGAGGAAGGAAAATTTTTGTGGAGTGCCAAAAATCTCCTAGGAAATCTCTGAATTCTTCAATGTTCTATGATCAAAGACAGTAGAAAATCTCATATAAGCAGGATGATTCTTGGTACTATCTATTCTAAAGAAAATGTTTTTTAGTGCTAAGAAGGGAGACTTGAGTAAGTTATTATTTTTGGAAGGTGTCTCTGATGAGTCACAGAGAAACTGTCAGAGTCTAGCTTTTCTTCACACAACTTCCTCCATATTCCAAGTTTTCTTTTTGATTGATGTCGTGCTCATCAAAAGCAATAGCCAGGCCACCACCACACAGAGTTAACAGTTTTGCACATATATCCTCACCACCTTCCCTTTGTGATTCTGTGGAGCTTCTGGACATGCATAGACACTACTGGATTTCCTTACCCACTCACACTGTTACCATTCCCCACACAGTGCTTCACAATGTCTGTCCAGTGATGTCTCATCCTTACAACTTCAGGTACTTCCAGATTTCATCACTCAGGAATGTCCATACTGATTCCATGCTTCCAACAGTAAATTGTTATTATGTATACAGATAATCTTCTTTTCTCATCAAATCTTAATACAGCTCTAAATTAAAGACAAAAAAAAAATTAAAAGCTTTTTTTCTCATTATTTTAAGCAATAAATATATTTTGTGCTTGGCTCTTTACTTTTTAGACAAACCACTTGTTTTTTTCACTTAGACATTTATGTTCCATAAAATTACAGGCATCATAATCATTTGGAAATAGGTTACCAAAAATGTATCATGGGAAGGGAGTTGAACGTGAATATTAAAGTTCCATCAAGAAACTGGATTGCAAACTACTCTCCTTCTTGAAATCCTCCCCTCCTCAAACTTTTATCCATTAGTGGGACTTGACCCAGTAAAAGAAAAATGACAACTTTCCTAATATGGAAGATAAAGAGTTCTTCACTTGCAGGAATTGCATGAAAATTGAGCTCTTAACCCCTGGGAAGTGAAAGAAACTAGCTTGCAGTTTGATAAATCATTAGAACTTTAAGGTTGCTTCTTCAAGATCAATCGCACATATACGAGTGAAAATAGTGTATGTGTGTGTGCGTGTGTGTGTGTGTGTGTGTGTATGCTGCACACACATGCATGTACTCTTGTATTTACATAAAGAAGCACTTGAGGAAAACCTGAGGAGAGTTATATATGGGATTCCAGAAACCAGGGAAACCACAGGAGGTCTTTGTCTGAGAAGGGGGAAAGATGTATGAGTGAGTCTCCCAGATGGGCCTAGTGATCACTAGAAAATGAGTGTTGGGCTGGTGGAGTGGATCAAGCAGTAGAGTGTCTGCCTAGCTCGAAGTGAAGCCCTAGTTCAAGCCCTATTACTGCCAAAAAAAAAAAAAAAGAAAGAAAGAAATGACTGTGTTTACATGGTGTGTAGACTGGGCTTGTCTATTCCCATTCCCCGGTTTGTCCCACCCTTGCTTTCTTCTTTTTTGGCATGCAATATGCAATTCTTTCCCCTGAGTATCATACCCTGTTGTTGCTCTGAATTGTGCATCTCTCCTGTAGAGCTCAACAAAGTGAGACTGAGGGATCGCTTCATAACTCCACAACGTTCCACTGACTTCTATACCCTCATCCTTCCTATCCTACCATTTTCAAGAGCTAAACTCTGATTTTCAATTATATGGCCATTCACTTTGCCTTCTCTGGCTATGTAACATGGTTAAAAAAATCCCAGAAGACTAGAATTATGCTTGAATTTTAACAAACAGTCTGTCAGCTCCTAGCACAGGGACTATGACTTCTACTTAATACGTGAAAAATATTTTTCTTCACATCTCCATCTCAATTTTTACTTAGAAATGTAGCATGGCATTAAGCTGCTCTGATAGTATATTTTAATTGAATGAAATCATAAAGCATATTTATATTTCACACCAAAATTCTGGGATTGAATTATACATATTGTTTTTCAAAAAAGATAGCTAAAACTTAACTATTTTATAATAAATGAGAAATGTATTTGAATAAACACAGTATAAATTCTAATTTATGCAAATTTGTAAAGAACTGCTAATCCTACATGAATTTTTTGAATGAGTTTACCATTATCATCATGCTTTTTTCATTATCCATACATTTGGGAAAGAGAAATTTGCCTATTTTATGTCCTTGGTGGGATTTGTAATTTAAATGTCATGGTACTAAATTAAAAGTAAGAACTTTTCCTTACCCAGAGCATCAAATTTAATGTATTGTAAAATATTTATTCTTTATATGAATTCCAAAGATTTTTAATGTTATTAAGCTGACATTTTAAAATAATTCTTTATTTTCTGAACATTGAAGCATACATGAAAGTCAATTTTTTTTTAAATAATGATCATTTGCTACATAGAAATTTGAAATTTGTAAGTAAATTAAGGATTAATACAAATATTATAAACTAGAAGTTTTTAAAGGTAAAATATGATATCCTTCAATAATACTTTATGTTCCACAATTTTATTACTATAATAAGGACGCATTGTGTAGCTAGGCAGAAAGAAAATTAGCAAAATAAAATGCAGACATAAGAAAATATTCTCAAATATAACACAAACGATAAAAGGAGCAATATGAAAGCTGAAAGAGAAATTAGGAGCTCTTAGAAGATAAAATAGGAAGTTTCTATATATGACTAGTATTTATTCAAGGTGGAGGACAAAAAAGAGAAGAGGCAACATTGAAGCTATTAAATAATTTCTAGAATTAAAGAAATGAATTCTTATCTGGAACAAACATAAGGAGTCTTAACAAAAATGAAACAATACTTTTTAAAATTAATAGTTTGTACTTTCATTGTCAAAATGACACACATAAAGCAGAGGAAAAGATGAGAATTTGTAATGAGACTGAAAAAAGGGACTAGCTATAAAAGAGAGAAAAACTGTATGCAACCTTGGTCTTAACAGAATGAGATCTGAAAATAATGCTACAATGCCTTCAAAACACTGAGAAAAACAGTCAAAATCATGTATGTTAGGTTAAAATATCACTTAACACTGGTCAAAATAAAGACATTTTCAGTTTAACAAAGGCAGAAATGCATGCATAGGATCAGAATTAATATCTGGTTGAAAATATTGACATTCATATGAGGAAGTCTTGTGATTAGGGCTTGATGTGCTTTGACTTCTCAATATGTAGCACAGTACCTGGCAGAGAAGACATGTTTAATATGTATTTGTTCAGTGAATAAAATTGAAATAATCTAAATTATAGTGTTACTTGATGCCATGGGAGTAAATGAGATGGTTTACAGCATTAATTGGCAAACTGAGGTATGCAAATTCTAAAAGTACCAAAATATTCAGTCATAGAAGAGAGAGTTTTCAATCATACTACAGATTGTCAGCTTACAAATATGTCCTTCCCTAAAAGTGATTGGCCTGAGATTTTCCTACACTTGAGGACATAGGAATCTTATTTTTCTCCCTCATTTCAAAATCATCCTTTTCCCATTTGTAAAAAAGAAAATGATCGTTGGTGTGCACAATCAACTTTCCTGAAATACATTGCAGCAAGGTATAAAAACTACAGGTTGCTAAAAAAAAAAGTAACCACCAATACTGGGTGAAATACTTTAAAAAATGACAGGTATATGTTACAAACTGGTAGGGTTTTACCTTTTCTTCTATACAACACTTTTTCTAGTGAAGGATGAATGATAGCTTTTAAAGCAGAGTCATAGACGATAGTGAGATATCCTAAATTCTAATATATTTCAGAAGACTGAAACTTAACATTTTATGCTCACTTGAACATATTCTCAGGAAAATGCATGCTTCTGTTAACTTTTGATAAAAATTTTAACTAATGCTATTTTGCTAATTTGAATGTATTTCTCCTCCTTGTGGTCATTTTAATTTGCTACATATTTCTCCATTCTTCTCATGCATTCATTGACTACAGAATATTCTAATAGTGCTGAGAATATTACCATAAATCATTCACTTAACACCAGCCATTAATAAGCTTTTTTTGTAAGCTTCACACTTTTTAGTGTACTTCTCTTGCTAATGATTAATTTGGTTTTCCATTAATTTCCAATGAAAATTATCTTCTTCATCAGTAGCTAAAATTCATCCATGGCTATGTTAATCACTAGAGTATAAAAGCAGCTATCCTTAGAGGTGCTTTACCAATGTAATTTTACACCGTATTTTAATAATTATTTTCTATTATTTCAAATTTAAATTATGTTTTAATTCCTGCAAGTATTATTGACAATGACAATTTTCACACATTAGAGGATTACAGTAGCAATTATTTTTATTATGTAGTTCATGAAGTGTAATGTTGTGAGCATCCTTGAAGCTCCTGTGTGCATCACCACAATTTCAACAACGATGCACATGCATCTGACTTCTCAACTTAGGCTGGTGACATTTGTCTGTGGTACATTTGACTACTTTCGGTGATTTACTTCATTCCATTCAGAAATGCATCAATTTGTGCGTTGATGTGTATCTGGAGTTCATTTGCTTCAGTTGGAAAATTACACTCTGAAGATTCCTGACATGTTCCTAATACTTACAAGTGTGCCCTTTGCTCAGGTATACATTATTGAGTAAGATTATTGGGCCATAATTATACTGAAATTCAGTTTTCATGAGGGTTTAAAAGATCTTTTTTTCAAAAAGTTTGTAAAAATTTACACCTTCACACATAATATATGGGAGATTTATTTTTTCTAAATTATTTGCTATATTTTATATTGTGAGCTTTTTAATATTTTAGCCATTCAAGTGAGTGAATGCTTGTAGTGTCTCTCTGTGCTTTTAATTTGTGTTTCTTTATCACTAGTGCAGTAGTCAGATCATTGCTTCATATTTTTAAGGCCATTTGGAATTAATCAGTAATGAAATACCTGACAGAGACTCTCCTTCACACATTGGTTTCAGTCCTATTCATTGTTTGTTGTTGTTTTCATTTGTAAATTGTTTTTGTTAACTTTGTCATTAATGTGACAAAATGCCTAAGACAAACAATTTCAAGACATTTATTCTGGCTCATAGTTTCAGAGGTTTTGGTCTATGGTCTGCTGGCTCCATTGCTTTGGTCCTGAGGCTTAGACAGCATGGTGGAGAGGGTGTGTTTGAACAAACTGCTCACCTCACTGTGGCTGAGAAGCAGAGATAGAGAGGAAGGGACCTGGGGTAATGTGCACCCTTAAAAAGCACGCCTCCGGTGATCCACACTTCCTGCTTCCTAGTTCTCAACCCTTCCCTATACTGCTTTTGAATTATCAATCCTTTAATGAATTAACTTGTTAAGTCAGACCATTCATAATCTAATATCTAATCACATTAAAAAACCTCAACTCTCAACATTGCATTGGCGACCAAGAATTTTGAGGGATCATCTAATTTAGAAATAATAAACCCTTTGCTATTTATGTGGCAAAAACTTTGTTTATTCTACGTGTATTTTTGTGAATATCCATTGTGGTGTCTTCAGTGTGTAGTGGTGCTTTCTGCATTTTGTTGTAAACAACTATCTCTAACTTGAATTCTTGCAGAAACTTCCTTAAATAAATTTTAAAAGTACTTACTGTTGCATCTTTCACATTTATTTTTTGTAATTTATTCTTGGATGTAGTGAGAGATGAAAAATATTCTTAAAAAAAAACATGCATACTTAATGGACTGAATGCCACTGAAACAAAATTGATTTTCTGTTGACATTTTCATTAAGATCACACAAAATATTGAGATTTACTTGGTGATTTTTCCTTATTTAAATTAGACTTCCAATTAATGAACAATTGCATAAACCTTTGCTGTTTTGGGATGTTTTAAAGCAAAATTATAGAAATTTCATGTCAGAAAAGGTTATGACTTTAGAGCATTCTGAAAATGTATTTGGTCTTTGTCTCCAATTAAGATCAGACTCCTAAGAAGAAGATAAAGTAGATCAGAGTTAAGGCTATCAAATTTTCATTTTCTAATAAGGAAGCAGAGCATTGACTCTAATTCCTGGATGCTTGTGTTTTTGGGAGACATGGAAATGAATGACAATTTCCTAAATGACTCAGGTCTAAGGTAAATTGATCTTGAGCTCTGTTACTCATTTACATGGGTTTCATTAAATTGTATCTTAATCCATACAGGATTATCTAAAGCAGAGACTGAGGTTGAGTTATCAATGCTATTTGGGTTAGAGAGATAAGGGCATGGAGTATTTGTAGAAAATTTACCACGGCTCTTAGTAAACCAGCCTATTTATAAAGGAAAGTAGAAAGCTCAGGAATGGCTAAAATGAAGGGAATCTACTCGGATTACTTCTCCATACATTCTTGTCCCTTCCTGATTTTGCCAATAGGTCATTAAATTTTATGTGTTCTGCCATTTAAATTTTTCTCCCATTACCAACCCCTCCAGGCTCTTTGCCATTGCCTGAATTCCCCACCTTTCCATTCCTCCCATGGATTACGGTACTACTTGTCAAATGCTGGGAGGTAAATCCTCTCAGAAACCAGAGCTACTATGCTGGATAAGGAAAAGTCTTCTTATGCCATCAAATAAACATAAAAATTGGCTCACTTGATTTTTGGTAGTTTCTTAGTGTTTGTTTTCCCTTCCTATAATATGCTAAAATATGATATCTGTCACCAACATATTTTGTACATTCTTTCAAGATGGATGAATGCTTAATGATCGTGAATGCTTGGGATTAAAATTCTATCAAAGTACAAAAGTATTGTTATTAGAGAGCATACTTTCATATGATAACACAGTTCAGGCAATATCATTTTGATTATCCCTACTGAGTATAAAAGGCAGTTCAAAGTAATTTGCAATTTTATAGCCTGAGGAAATTATTTCCATGGAGGGAAAAACCTACTTTCTACTTATGTTATTGCCTAAGTACTTTATAGTTTTGAAGTCTAGCTCATTGGCACATTCCTCTCTTAATTCTACAATTCTTTGAATTCTGTATTCTTTGAATAACTTTCTTTACTTATCTTTTGGGTACATCTCATGAGGTTTTTTTAAATAAATAATTAGTATGTTGAGCAAACTGTGCAATTTTAGTACAATTGCTCTCTGACTTAACAATGAATTGAGAAAGAAGTATTGAAATTCAGTTGAATTTCAAACACTACTTGCAGGTTAACCATAGTTATATTAGTATTGTATTATTTTGTAATTATAATATATAGCTTATAAATTGAGTTGACATCCAAATTCATTGTCTGAAAAGTTTCTTGCAGCATTTTTTCTGTCTTGGGAGGTCACAAAGAAAATATAAGTATACCTATATACAAACTTTAAGTCCCTCATTTTTCTTCTAATAAACCACAGCATTTTCTTATTTGACCCAGGGTCTTCAATATCACTGTGCAAAGTGTAATCTTGCACAATATTGTCCTGATCTTTTATCATCCACTGAGAAGTCTGATTTCTAAAGTACAATGAAAATGTCATATTGCTCTGTATAATGCACCCTAGTAATTAATATACAATAGTCGTGAGTTTCACAGAAAGACCCTCTCCTCAACTAAACTTTTATTTCCAATGTCAATTATTTATTTCTAGGATGATGAAAAAAAAGTACTGGGAAAACTTTATAGGCAGCAACTAAGTGCAAAGGTTGAAGTATATGAGGTTTGCTAACATTGTCTGGCTTCTATACTCCACCGACATTTTTCATCAATTCAAACATTTTACCATCACTAGTTTTACAACTACAGGGCTTTAGTTCATCTAAATTTTAATGAAATAATATATGGGAAATACAATGAATCATATCACTCAAATTAAAATAAAAGGCACCTTATTTTGACCCATTCACACCATTGCTAATAGTTGGTTGGGATCCCCTTGCTCTGCCCATACAAATCATGAATGAGAAGCTTATCCAGTGCCAACAAGTTCCAGGACCTTGAATGCCCAAGACCTAGGCTGAGAGCTCCATGCTTTTGCAGTGACAGACTAATGGCTGTGGACATTCGGGTTGGAGGCTTATTGCTCTGAGTTTTCATCACCAGTGCATCTGACCTTTGGCAGCTATTGTAATTCTTGGTTTCCAGCAGTAGTGGACAATGAAAGCAGAAAGCACAAGGTGCAAGATGAGGCACTTCATAGTATCACAGCTACCTATTGTGTCAGGTGCTGGGACCCTCAGACCTATAATAAGCTAATTATAGCTCTTGGGCCTATGGTGCTGGGATGCTCAGCTCTTGACAATAACTAGTGTCACAGCTCACAGGCATCAGGTATCAGACCTTGGCCCTTAAAACTTGTCATCACTCTGGAACTCTTCCAGGTGACCAGGACGTGTAGTTTCCCATCTTCATCTCTTCATTGCTCTCAGTGTCTCCCTTTCCTTTGCTCCTTGTCTTCTTGGCACTGGTCCCCTTCTGGAACTCTTCAGTTGCCCTATCATTATGACTCTCACTTGTTGCCGCCTTTGACAGTGCCCCAGCAAGGGTAGCTCTGGTACTCTTTATGCCATTCTCTTTATAAGCACAGCTTGTTATACTAATGATAAAGATCCAAATTAGACTAAAATAACATTCAAGAAAATTCTTTTATTGGGCCTAATGTTGTAACACCAAGGAGAAGTTCAGGAGGGTGTCTTCCAAATGGATCAAAAAATGAACCAAAGAGTAAAATTGTGCAGATGGACATGAGTGTAAAGTAACTGTGCCTCCACAGATCATGGCAAACCTTAAGGCAAATGAATGACTGTGTCTGTACCAATCATGGTACAGCCCCTCGTGCTAATGAAGGACTACATTTGCAACAATCACAGCCATCTCTCACGCAAATGAAGGGCTGTGATTGCACAGTTCTGCTGGGGCACCAAGGTAAGTGTTCCCCATCTGGAGTGGATGAAAATGATTGTGCGGTTATCTAGATTTCACCAAGGCTTGTGATGTCAAAAGGTCTGGCCCAAACTCTTGGGAAGCATCATGGCTGAGACTGTGCCTTCAGAAACTGGAGTTTGTACTTTGGCAGTAAGCAGGTTTGATGGCCACATAGCTTCCTCAAGATATCAGAGGAGTGTTCAAAGCAGCTGGTGTTGGCACAAGGGTAGAATGGCTGACTTCTTGGCTGATACTACTTTGTACAAGACAACTGGAGTGCCAGACAAGGGTTCATCCCCAGTCAATTAAGGAATCAGTCCCAGCCACCAACATACTATTGTAATAAAGTAAATAGAAGCATTCAAGGAGGGGCTCACAATAAAGGCCCATAATTACAGGGGTTTAGCAATATTAAGCAGAGCTATCAAGATACTGAAATCCTGCCCCACTGTGACAGTGTGAGGTGGGTTCCTCTTGTCTATCTCAACACCAGAATTTATTTCCTTTATAAGAACAACACTGTGCTCATCATAAGAAGAAATGACAATTGCAATTATTATTAAAATTATAGTTAATATATTAATAGTTATACTTAAGATCATGGTGCATCATTACAATTAATATACCAATGCTGATAGGAATAAATATTATAATTTATGCACATCACTGTGGTAATATTATGGTAAGTGTTCTTTTGGGGTTTTTTTGTGCTCTATTCTTTTATGAACAAGTATACACTTATGTAAACATGTATAGGATCTGCTCCAACTTTCCTTTCAATTGCTAGCAAAGCAACAAAACTAATAAGCCTTAGTTAATCAAGTAGAGTTTAAAACATTTTTATTAAATAATTTTATTCAATTATTATGTAGTTTAATAAAACTAATAAATTTGGTTCACAAACTGCACTTTTTACTTAAGAATGCATTGCAAAATTCCACAAAGCAGGTTTTCATTCTGAAGCTTCAACTTATAGGAGTGTGATTATTGGATAAAGAATGGAAGCTTGGTTTGAGATTCCTGTTGGTTTTTCTGATGCATCATTATATCAAATTAAATAAATATCTTTGCTCTTTTCATTACTAATATTTATTCCTGTGTTTATATTTGTTTATTTCATATTAGCTACACATTGCAAAATGTTGACTTCTAGAAATGCTAGTGAGTGTCCTGGTTTGCTTTTGGTTTGCAGAACAAATGACTTTAACATTGAAGTTTTATGGTTTCACTTGTGCATTTTAGTAGTTTGGATTTATATTGTGTTTTGATACATTTTATCAATTACTTTGTAACATAGGTGTTAAACAAGTCTATGAATTTAAATTACTAACTTTATGGTATATAATTTTGAACCAATTATTTTATTTCTTTTAATTTCTTGATACAGGTGTCTATGCTTAAATTATTAAATCTTTCATTATTTAATTACAATGGATCAGGAAGAAAAGCTATTTTTTATAAGAATAGTCTCTTCCTTATATCATAACTATATGTTTTGTTTAAGACTAGCTATACAAATTTTTTTAAAAAACTACTTAAGTAAATTGATGGATTATGGGTCAGAAAAAAGCTAATAGGGTCACATAATAGCTACTGTTCTTTCTGTTCTTTTCTATTTTCTTAAAATTTTAATCCTTTTCCCTTAAGTCTTGATTAAACATAAGAGTCATCTTTCACACATCTTATTTCCTCTCTGCATTTTTTCTTCAATTGGCTTTTGATGCATAGGTAACCAAGCTGGGCTTCATGTACTACGTGCAGAAGTTCAACTGGTACCCTAGCCAAGATATTCTGTTCTTCCCCTTTCTCCTTGCAAATCTGAATACTTTTCTAAGATTTGAATGTGCTTGGGCATATTAAGAAAATTTGCAATGTAGAACATAGGTCTGTTATAACCATAGTTGAGGAACAGAAAATGTATGGGAATTCTGACTCCTGGGATTTTGGCTTGATATGTTTTCTATTCTTGGGTAATGAAACAGAACAATATGATCAAATTTCATGGACAAAATTCGCCACAGACATTCTTTAAGATACATTACCTTACCCTCTAATAATCTAATGCTTCAACCACATACCTTAGGAAATAGTGGATATTGGTGCTGTGCTTAACAATTCTAATTGTGTAAGATACATAATTTAATTCTAAACATAGAATTTGAGGACCTGCCATATCTTGGGTACTCAAAGGATGTCTGTTTCAGATTTTCTTTTTTTGCTTGACTAAATAAACAATCCCAACACCTGTACATCAGCCTTTTATTTTGTTTCCAAGGCATATTCTGGCACTCCAACTCCAATATTAGACAACAGGTGAGTATGTGGAAAACACCTAATGTTTTTAATACCTCATTCCTGATAATGCCTGCCACATCTGTCACAAGGTCTCCAGATAATCTATAGTTTAGAAATGTTAGTATTCTGATCTAACCAATGGTTATCATGTGAACTTGACTGAGCAGATTCTATTGGGATAAATACTTATTTGTGCTAAAACCAACAAAAATTCTGTTAGTAGAATACAAAGAATGCAAGGAAGGTCTAGTGAAGTGGCTCAAGTGATAGAGAGCCTACCTAGCAAGCCTAACAAGAATGAGGCCTGAGTTCAAATCCCAGTTCTGCAAAAAAAATAAATAAAAGAATGCAAAGAAATTATATTTCTAGGCAGAAATGGAAATCTTTTGAAGATAAGGTGTGGTTTTAGATAAGTTGTAGGTTTCAGGTTTGAAGGTTTCTGTTGAGATAATCTTAATTCTGCAATTTTTTTTCCCTAAGCTGTTCCCAAGCTAACAAGCATGTCGATATCATTCTTCATTTTTGTTACTGTGTTTTTGCTCTCTAGCATCTCTTCATTCATAGTTCATGATGTTAAATTTACCCACTGGCTCTCTTGGCATATCCATGATGGTGGTTTTAAATTTCAACTGTGATCATTCTAACTTTGTGCCACCTCACATTGCCTGTGATTCTGATTCATACCCTCTCTATTCAAACTGTGCCTTTTTTCATTTTAATATAACTTGTAATTTTTTTCTTCATAATTGGTCATAATGATCCAGGTAAAAAGAAGGGCTATAAATAGGCCTTTAGTAATCCAGTGTTGGCAAATATAAGGGAAGAACAAACGGAGAGTCCTATGAGTAGAAAGATCTGTCTCTTGGCGAGCCTGTTCCCAGGGATTATAAACATCACTGTGCTTCTCAGGATTTTACTCTTTAGGTAGAATAGGGAGGCCAGAGCCGTCAGGATTTAGGTATTTCCCTTCTCCCAAGTCATTTGGCTTCAGATGTAACACCAGCAGGTTTGGTTCTGGTTTTATAATTTCTCCTGAGGGAGGCCTTCTTAAGAAGAATGGAATGTTTTCATGTGTATCAAAGTGTTTTTTTCCCTTTTATTTATTTGCTGCTAGAACACCGGGGATTTTTCTCTGTTTTTAATTCTGAGAAGTCAGCAGAGCTAAGGAGGTAAATTCACGCATGTGCTCAGCCTTCACTGCCACCCACCATGACTGGGTATCACTGGAGGTGTTACCTCTCAGAGCGTCCACCGAGGCTCCAGTGGCTCTTCACTTGTAGTTACAGCTTTTCACTGGCATTGACTCCCCTGAGGGTTTATCTGCTGGATTTCTCCTTCGACAAATGTAAGCCCGTATGTCAGAGTACCTCCTGTGACATTACTTCTCTTTGGGGTCTAAGAGGAAAACTTTTTGGTTCTGTTTTGTTTTGTTGTATTTCTTGTTTTGGTTTTCCTCAGTTACTTAGTTTTTTCTTTTAGGAGACATTGGCAAATTCTAAACTGTTTACATGACAAACTGGAAGTTGGGAACTTGTTTTTTTGGGTTTCCATTAAAATAGTACATTCTAATCTCTTACTATTCATTATTTGAAACTGGAAGACTGTACATTTCTTTTTTAAAAAAGCAACAGCAAACTTCCAGCATTACAATAGAAAAATCAAATCATAATGATAGAGAGAAGAAACATAGGATATCCCAAAGATACATTTAAAGTGCAGATGGGAATTCAATGGAATAGGTATTTCTCTTTCTTCATTAAGAAAATGTAAACTAAAACAGAATTTCTATACTTCTATGTGTTCTCTACTTCCTTGCTACTCTAAATTTGGTGAAAGGTTCAATAGATTTCAAAACACCTGGGAGCTTATTGCAAATATAGAAGCTCCTTCTCTATCCGAAAGGTACTGAGATAAATCTGCATTTAAAAAAGATCCCCTGATGATTCATAAACACAAGTTTATGCAAAACATTGTCAGGATACAGAAATTTTCTATATGCTTGTGTATATCTTGATTACTTACATTCAATAAAACTCATTTTAGTTACCAGAGATCATTTTTACCCATACATTTTCATATACTTCTTGATGTACAGTACAAAATAAAATAGATAAAATGTTTTATATGAAGATCAAGCATTCTTTCTTTGGAAAGTCAGATGTATTTAAATTAAATAGCTTTTCTGTATACGGTTTGTATTCAAACAAGAGTCATATGAAGGACTGTAAAATGTAGCAGAAGCATCTCAGTAACAGGAAACTGGAATACTTTTCAGTCTTTCTGTACCTAAGTACAGTGAATAAAAATGTCATCCTTTACATCAAGTGTTAAGTTCTAATGAGACAGACACAATCTCACAAGTTTCTTCCTTGGGAGCAATTTTCACTTCCTGGTTTCAATGCATTTCCTATCACAGCTTATGAGGCACCCAGTGTTTATGGAGCAGCACTTATTCTGTAACCATATCCAGCACTTCTTTAATAGCCCATCTCTTAACCAGGGGCAAAAGAAGAGAAGATCATGTTAATAAGAGTTGTAATCTCAGTATTTCTTAGAAATGAGAATTCCTGGTAAATATCTGTGCCATTCAAACTTTTATATTTCCCTGCCCTCAAAAAATGTTTTTAGGGTGTATTCTTCTCGTGTTTATCAAAATGACTGCTTTTACACATTATCTGCCAGAACACAGGGGAGATCGTTCTCAGACATTCACTTTGAGCAGTCAATAGCTCTTCAGGAAGTAAATTCACACAGGAGCACAGTCTGCACGTACATATCTCAGTCATAGAATGCTCACCTGACTCTTACATGATCACACAATCTCAGTGAAAAAAGCAGTCCGAATGTTTTTTTCTCTCTGGTTGTCCCACTGCATTCAACATTGCTTTGTGTGCATATGTACTTATACAAATATGTATTAGAGATATAGTCTTGTGTGTGCATATGAATTTTTGTATATGTGTATGTGTACACATTTGTACAAAGATAATAGTAGCAGCCAGAAATGCTGTATAGCAACTGAACTTGATTTTGTTTGACTTTATTTGGGGTTTATGCTTTTGTCATTTAAAAACTATTGCTTGTATAGCCGAAAATAAAATTTTACAGAACTTATTTTTTGTTCTTTCAAAAACTGTCTTGCAACATTTTAAAAATTGACTTAAAACTTTCTATTTGACATTAGCTTCTTGGACAATCTTTCCAAGGCTTAGTTTTCTGTCTTCAAAAAGGGTTAGAGCATATCTTAATGATGGGAGACTAACGAAAATAGTGGTTCAAACTTAGGTTTTCCTGTTCTCCATTTCTCTTTTCTTCTTCCTTCCTTCTTCCCCTTACTCTTGGTCAGAGCCAACAGTGGGTGAGTGAGAGGTCAGGTAGATGGTCAAAGCTGACCAACCTCAAGTTCATGTCAGGAATGGGAAGACCAATTTCCCATGGAAGGATCTACAATGACTAATGAGTCAAGATGACTAAAAACAACATGTCATTCTCAATTGTTCCCTGGACAAACGAAGGCACTAGTTGGACAACAAAGTGTGAATGGTGTCTGAAGTTTAAATGTCAAAAATATATGTTAATTAATTAATGCTAATTTCCTAACTACAATGGTTACAATATGATATGTAAGATGCTGTCCACAATTTAATAGACTTTGATTTGATCGGTGTTGTTTTTGATATTCCCATACTGGAGTGGCAAATTTGTTACAATCTGTGAAGCTACATTGATTCATAAGTGTACCTGCATCAAAACTAACCCTATTCAAGTCTTATAATTTTGATATTTCTAAAAAGAATATAAAGTTGTTAGGACAGTGACATTATATGAAAAAATCAAAATTAACAATAACAAGGAATGAATGGCTTATGGTGGATATGTAATGTGCACATGTGTATATGTGTCTAATGACATATTAAGACTATTCTGAACATAAACATTGCAGCCATTGGAAGGAAGGTGGGATTTGGCTCTGCTTAGTAAGTAGTTGGCCTATTGATCACTTTGTTACCCCTCCACAGATGTTGAGATTTTTGTTTGTTTATTGATGTTTTCAGTACTGAGTTTGGAACTTAAGGCCTCATCTTTGGTATGCAGGTTTTCTACAGTGTGATACATGTACCCAGCCCTTTTTTGCTTCAATCATTTTCAAATGAACGGTCTTGCCTTTTTTTTTTTTTAACACAGGCCCTACCAGAACTGCAGTTTTCCTAACTATGCCTCCTGTGTAGCTGGTATTACAGGTATGTACCACCACAGTCAGCCATGATAATGTCAAACATGATATCAGAAGGCAGCACTAAAACTGAAATTAAGTCAATCAGCAATATCTCTTCTTCAATGTGTAGCAGACTGACTTTATTCTGGAATATTAGTATTTTATTTAATAAGGTGGTAGATTCATCTACCCCAAAAAATAATATTAGAGATCCTACAGGAGTTTAAAATAATCATACTAATCTCTCAACCAGTACTATTCAAGAACTTTCTATACTTGTCAAGGACTTACAAATTCAGCACCATGTACAGATCTTTATAGAGAAAAAAAACATGCAAATGCAGTTTATACTCCTCCAAAATACTAAAGTTATCACCTGTTTTATGTTTGGTATGCAAAAAACATTAATTAAAACAAAAAGAATATTTGAAGTTAATTTTAACAAAAAATGTTAAAAGCAATTGGAAAGCATTAGTACATGGTCAATGAGACAAGAGAAGTAGACTCAGAGATAGAATAACCCTCTTAAAAGAACAGCACCAAATGTTTTTTCCCCCAGATAACAGGTTCACAAAAGTTGGGCAAGTAAAAGAGAGAAGTGGGGGACACTAAGAACCATTTTGACACAAATAATGTCCTTGGAGAAAAGTGAAAAATGAATTTTTTATTGAAAATGGGTGAAATGCAAGGCATGTGTAGTATGTTTGGATGATTATTATATTTCTCCTTATACCTGAACTCTCACTCAAACTTCAGAACACTTTGACTCTCCACATAGACAAACCTTGTCCTCAAAATATACCTTGTGTGTACTCTTAAAAATCCAGTGGTGTTCATGTGTCTTGCATGGTCCTCATTTTATACCCAAGTAATTATTGCAGAAATTAGGTAAGTGGAGAAGAAGAGATGGAGCAGAGTCAAGAGTGGATAGGAATGCGGGTCCCCAGTGATTAAGCTGTGGCAGAGGATAGTGCTTGGATAAAATTGCCGAGATGTGGACAGATGCAGGAGAGGCACATCTGCCACATCAGTTCCGTATTTTCAAATGTGTCTGCTCACCAAATCTGTTTGTAACCCACAGTTAATACTCACAGTACTTTTGCAGGCATTTTTTGGCATGGCACAGAGCAGGGAACAACTTGAGTCCCTCTATGTAAAATTTGCCACCTAAGGTTAAGACAGAAAGACACATGAAACAGCATTAGGTATTGCCTGGTGATGATGTGACCAGAGCTTCTCAGCAACCTAAACTGATGTTTCCTCTAGCGATCATGTTTCTGTGTTTGCTAAATCAACACTCGGTAACTTCATAGAGCACAACTATCATAAATACTAACAACCATTTGCAATAAAAAACAATTAGATTCTTTAATAAATTGACTTTTCATTATCACAACGAAAATTGGAAAGTATATTTTACTTTTCTGGATTTGGCAATTGATAAATATTGTTGTATTTGTTGTGATAAATGATAACACCTAATGCAAGTTTAAAATTAACCTTTAAAATATTGCAACAAATATCTACCATGCCCCTAAGGTTTTAGGAATCTTTTATATTAAGATCCTTTATCCACTTTGAGTGGATACTAATACAGGGTGGAAAACATGGATCTAGTTTCAGTTTTCTGCAATTTTCCAATTTTCACAGCAATATTTATTGAAGAGGCTATTTCTCCATTCCATGTTTTTGGCACCTTTGTCAAAAATCAGGTAGGTGTGGCTGTGTGGACCCATATCCAGGTCCTCTATTCTGTTCCACTGGTCTTCATGTCTATTTTTGTGCCAGTACCATGTTGGGTTTTTTGGTATGGCTCTGTAGTATAATTTGAAGTTAGCCATTTTGATATCTCTAGTGTTTCTCTTTTTACTCAGTATTGCCTTGGCTACTATGCAGTCTTTTGTGTTTCCAAATGAAATTTAGGGTTAATATTTTAATCCCTGTGATGAGTGTCATTGGAAGTTCAATGAGAATTGCATCAAACATGTAGATTGCTTTTGGTAATAAAGCCATTTTCACTAAGTTGATTCTACCAATCTATGAGCATGGGAGATCTTTCCATCTTCTGTAGTCTTTTTCAATTTCTTTCTTCAATGGCTTATAGTTTCCTTGTAGAGGTTTTTAACATCCTTTGTTAAGTTTATTCCTAGGTATTTTATTTTCTGAAGCTATTGTGAATGTATTTTTTTCCTATATTCTTTCTCAATCAGTTTATTGTTAGTGTATAGAATGGTTACTGATTTTTGTAAATTTATTTTGTATCCTGCTACTTTGCTAAAGCTGTTTATGGTGTCTAAGAGTTTTTTGCTGGAGTTTTGGGGTCTTTTAGGTATAAGACCATGTAGTCTGCAAATAGGGAGAGTTTTACTACTTTAAGACTATGTTGAATACAAATGGAGAGAGTAGACACCCTTATCTCATTCCTGACATTAAAGGAAATGTTTTCAGTTGTTCCCCATTTAGTATGATGTTGGCTATAGGCTCAGCATATATGTCATTTATTATATGACCTGGAACATTGAAGCTTGTGCAGGAAAGAGCAGGGAATACACTGGAATTAATAGGCATAGGCAATGATGTCTTCAACAGAAATCAAATGTCTCAGTAACTAAAATAAAGAATTGGCAAATGGAACTTCTTAATCTTCTGCACAACAAAAGAAATGGTCTCTAAATTGAAGAGACTGCCCATTGAATGAGAGAAAATGTTTTCCAGCTATACATCAGACAAGAGATTGATAATCAGAGTATACAGTGAGCTCAAAAAACTAAATTCCCCAAAATTCAATGACCCAATGAAGAAATGGGCAAATCAACTGAACAGTCTTTTCAAAGGAAGAAATCCAAATGGCTAAAAATATGCACGAAGAACTGCTCAACAGTCCTGGCCAAAAAGGAAATGCAAATCAAAACCACATTAACATTCCACCTCACTCCTGTTAGAATGGCTACCATCAAGAACACAAATGACAACAAATGCTGGCGAGAATGTAGGGGAAAAAAAACCCTCATAAACTGCATAAACTGCTGATAGGAATGTAAATTCATATAATCACTAAGGAAAACAGTATGGAGGCTCCTCAAAAACTAAAAATACAACTGCAACATGATCCAGCAACTCCACTCCTAGGGATATACCAAAGGAATGTAAGACAGGTTATAACAAAGACACCTGCACATCCATGTTTACTGCAGCACTATTCACAATAGCTAAGCTATGGAAACAGCCATGATGCCCCACTACTGGTGAATGGATCAAGAAAATGAGGTACTTGTATGCAATGAAATTTTATTCAGTTACAAAGAATATAATTTTGGCATTTGCAGGTAAATGGAAGGAACTGGAGAATCATCTTAAGTGTAGTTAGCCAGGTTCAAAAAGCCACAAGTTGCATGTTTTCTCTCATATGTGGAATACAGACTTAATACAAATTCAGCAACTTTATGTGAAACAGGAACTGCTAAAGTAAGTCACATAGGAGAGAGGGAGGGTAAAATGGAAGTCAAGAAAGTGAATATAGTTGATGTGCTCTCTACACAAGAATGAATTTTTGTAGAATTTTTAAATTAGTTGGAACACCTTAAGAAAGAGACTAAGGTAGAAAGAAGAAAAATACAGGAGAGGAACAAAATTGGGGTATAATACATATAAACATGGAATTACTGCAAGAAAACTCCATGTGTAGCCTTCTTAAACAACGAAAAATGTCATTTTTTTTCTTTTTCCTTTCCCATGCAGAATTTGAGAACATGAGGGAGGAACAACTCCTGTCTGGGGAGGGTGGTACTGTTGGAGGGGAGAGGAGGTGGGAAAAAGGTAAAGGAGGGTGGATATGGTGCAACTGCTGTGTACACATGTATGTAAATGGAAAAATGATAACTGTTGAAACTATTCCAGGAATGGGGGAATAAAGGAGAATGGTGGAGGGGGCAAATCCAAATATGAAACATTTGATATATGAACTTTTGTAAATGACACAATGCACCTCCACCTAGCAAAACAATTTTTAAAAAGAGAATCTTTTAATTACATATTAAATAACTGATAACAAGTCATTCAGGTTAGTCTTTAAATGGTCAGCTCAGTCCCTCTTTATAATATACGTAATATGATTTACTTCCTTGTCACTTAATACTGTTCCTCTTAGGGGGCACAATGGATATTTTACCAAACAACCCAAACCATAAAATAAAACTTAAATATTAAATCAAAAACATGAAGAAATATTTGCTTTTGATGCTATTTCATGGGGGAAATTTAAGGCTTATTATAATTTGACATTTTAACTAAGATAAATGAATAAATGATAAAATCTGGACAGGATCACTGGAGAGGGCCACAGTTTTGCACCACCTATTAACCCCACCCTACTGGATAAAACGCACAGCACCCATAGCTTCTACACAGTCTATCCTGACTCGAAGTGCTCACCTCACCTCTTGTGGTATAATTCGAACTTCCTAATAAGTTATCATTACTAGCTTCAAAAAAATGCAACACATTTGCTATCTTAGGCCTGAAATTCAACAATGAATAAAATATAATTTCCCTGATGTTATTTGCCACTCATTATATTGCAATTAGTTTAAATACACTATTTAACTTGTAATACCTAAGAAGGTGAAATGGGCTCAAAAATTTAGTTTATTTTTCCATTTTATTGAAAATATTATGATAGTTAATTACAGAAAAAAATGATACTTTTCATCTGTTGTTAACTGCACTGTCTGAAAGACTTATACAGTGCACTTGATTTTTGTTTGTTTTCTTAAATTCAAAGTGTTTTAGTAGCAGTCACATATAATTTTTATAATGTAAAAGGCAATAATAAGAGATACTTATTTATTTTGTTGTGATAGAGTCACATGTTGCTAACTGAAAATATCTTCTTTTCTTTAAAGATATTTTAAGAGTTTGGATTTTAGGACATCCTATTCTTTTTTTGTTTTCAATTTCTATAGTTATCAATCATTGATTTGTTACCATGTTACATTGTTGCATCATATCATATACAATATAAATACTATTGGGTATTCAGAAATCTCTGTTCTCCTTGAAGAATAACCTTGACTTTCTTTACACAGTACTGTAGATTGAACCAGTGACCTCACATATGCTTCTCAAATGGTCTACCACTTGTGGCGTGTCCTAGCCCTTTTGTTTGTATTTTCTTTTAGAGCACAGGATGTCCTAATCTGACCTAGGCTGACCTCATTCTTACCATCCTTCTGTTTCTGTCTCTTGAGTAGCTGGGAACACATTCATTTACCAACACTCTGTACAACACTGATAGTGTTATATAAAATTATGTTCACTTGTGTATTCAATGCTGAAAGCATAGTTCATGCATAGCTTGTTTTTTATGTTTATTAATTTGATAAATTGTTAGAATTGAATCACATGTTTTATTCTAGTTTTTCTCTACTTTATTCATAATACTAACATATAAAAATCACAATTTGTTCAATACTATCTGGTACCAAAGTCATAGCTATGACAAAGGAAAAATGACAGATGTACACTACTTATAAACACATTAAAAAGCTACCTGAAGAAGCAAAGTAGTTTGTATAGTGGAAAAATGATAAGCAGCAGTGGAAGTCTGATAAATTCATGATCATCTTTGATTCCCTGGTGATAATTGCCAACTCCTCTTTCAGGTTTTGACAATCTGAAAATAAATCAGCATATCTCAGCTGCATAGCTCAAGTCTGATATATTTAGGTTGCAATCAGAAAAAAAACCTTTGTGGTAATAGTGTAGGAGTGCTCTTATTTATAAGCATCATATAAAGTCTTACTGCCAACTTTTATAACATGTACGACTTTATAAGAGTCAGTAGGTAATTTAAATTTTATTTTACTTGTATTTGGGAGCCACTGGAGGTTTACAAGTAAGTGAGAGATAAGTCTCATTTATTCTATGAATGTCTCTCTGACTGTGGTACAAACAGTCACCTATATTAGCATGGATCAAGGAATAGAAAAATCATACTTTCACAATGGTCTAAAACTTTGACCAAAGTTTTAAAATAAAAGATATAAAACAATGGTTAAAAAATAAGGATATATTTGAAGACAGGAGTCAAATTTCATTAAATTAAATATAGGTTATAAGATGGAAGAAGAATATTGAATGATTCCACTTTTTTTTTGTTGTTCTGAGTTTGAAATGCCTATCTGGCATACAAGAGGATATAAACACAAAGAAGTTATAGATGAGAAAATAAACAAAATGTTAGACTTAGAGTTCAGATCGTCTGATAATAAATCATCCCTATATATATCTATATATATCAAACTATATATATAGAGAGAGAGAGACAGAGAGAGAGAGAGAGAGAGACATAGAGACAGAGAGAGAGAGAGAGAGAGAGAGAGAGAGAGAGATTGAGAGTTGCATGAAGATTGTTTATGTCAAATTTTGCCTAATGAACTATCTGATTGAATTGTGTAATTTTGTTCAGGCTTGAGCCTTCTAAAAAATCGTCATTGAATTTTGATCTTTGGACAGAAATTGTGGAAGCATATGTGAATGGAGTGCTATGTATTAGCTTTAACACCAAAGAATCATATACATAAGATCAATCCGTAGAGTTTATCATCCCAGATCTCCTATTGCCTTGCAGTGCTGGAAGCCAGCCCTCACTTCCCCTTCCTTCAATCTGTGGGCAATGAACGAGCTCACCTTGACTTCCATTAGAATTTGCTGTCATGTAACTCTCAGACATGTGACAGAATACACCTCAGTATACTTCCTTATGTGAAATGTGCTCCCTGTCACTAAATATATTTCTCATAGAATAAAGACTTGTCTTGGACCATTACCTCTAAATATTCTCAAGTTCTAATCATGGTCTTTCATTTTTACCACAAAAGGGCCTTTAATGCTTTGACATCAAGTATAGCAGATTTTCCTTTTTAGTCCATTATGCCTATACATACTTTCTAGGATATAATTATTCTCTCAGTGTTTTAGAGGTTGCTTTTTAAGTTTGAAAAGAATTCACGGATGAGGAGCAATATTTGTTTCACAATTCTAACAATGGGTAATTAGCCTTCCAAGACCTAGAATCACAGATCAGTTGTCAATTAATTAGGTAAGAATTTATCAGATATTCAGTTGAATGTTTACTTTGCATACTCAATTTTACTTTGAAAAATGTTCTTAACATGAAGTCTAAGTACAATAGAACTTTGGTATGTACTTCTTCCGCTGGTATTTCATTAAAGATGAGAACATAAGACAGAAAGATTTAAAACCAATCAGCTGAAAATTCAGTTAGTATATGTAATATATACATAAAATACAAAATATACCATGTGCCATGTAAAAATACATATAGCCTGTCACACATGTAGCATTTTGTTGAAGAAACAACGCACTGCCTGAAAACAGTTACCACAGTGAGGTAAAGCATGACAATGATTGTGTAAACAGAACACATTAGAAATGATGATATTGCAACATCTCTAGGATATAACTAATTAGCCTATTTTAATGGTTTTTCATCAGAATTTATGTGAATTTTTTATAAAGTTTACTGATAAATTGTCCAAAACAGTCATAATCACAATACATATAATATTGTATACTGAAAGTTGCCATATAATATTCACCTGTAGGGCAGGTAGGTGACAAATGAGTGGATCAAATCTTACTGCTTGGAACCATGCTGACTTGTCCTTTGTCAGTCCAATGACCACACAGGGTTCCAGGTTCACACACCTGAAGATGAACTTACAGCACACTGTGGGCTTTGATTTTTTGCATTTATTTCAATGGAGGGAACTTGTCGCTTATGTCTGGAGACCCGCAAATACCAGGAAAAACAATTCTTTATTTTATAATATCAACCTGTATTAGGAGCTTCAGTGCTCCTCACACCCTTTGTCCCAACTTTTTCAGGGAAGAACTGTCAAAGGTTTCTCCTGCATACAAACCCTCATGTGTTGGATGGCTTTTATTATACCTTTCTCTCATTATTGACAGACTTGGCTTGATAACTCCTGATAGTCTCTTGCCATAGACTCCTGATCTCTTTGCAATCTATTCTCCTCCTTTTAGTTACAGGAATAATTTTTTAAATACATGGATTATGTCACATCCTTACTCAATGCAATTCCATAGTTATCAAGTATTTTCAGTGAAAAACCAAATTACTCACCGTGGGTGACGGAAGGTTGGTGGCACTGGCTCTCTCTTTTTCTGCCTGTTCTATCCTCTGCTGCTCAGTCTCCACAACCCCGTCACACTTGTTCTCATTCAGAGCAGAGAATCCATCTCTCAAATCTAAACTGCAGTTTCTGAGTATCACACATTTTTTCCCAGCAACTTATTTCCTGAGAATAGGCACATGTTGTTTTGGCTACCATTACAATAAATAATAATAAGAATAATAAAAGTCTACAACACTTTTTTCCTTCTTTTTCTCTTCCCTCCCTCTTGCCTTTCTCCTCCCATACCTTTCTTTGACTTTAAATTATGTGCTATATTTCACACAGTGTTTGGCACATATTACACCTTCATTAAATATTTATTGAACAAATGGATGTTACTTTACAGTTTTAATTTTGTGTGGACTTGGGTCTGCCAGTATGTTAGTCATAGGCAAGAATAATACATGATTTTCTTACCTATATAACACACATGTATTTGTGTATGCATGCATTCAAGGCAGCTATAAAAAATTGGAAAGCTATATGTAATTGAAAAAGGATTTACTTAGAGTTAGCCATCTTGTTTTGTAAAGGACTAGACAATAATTTGTTGTTTGGGGATCAACAGCCTATTTGGCATCAACTCCTTTCTGCCTTTGTAGAAAGCAGAAGTAAATAAATTGTATATACATGAGCATGACTGTGTTTGCATAATCCATGGTGAGTGACCCAATTCGGGTCATGGAATTTATCTTGCCTTACCCCTATCTTAAATATTTAAAATTCTAAATTAAAATGCTTAATGAAGCATTAATTTCACTATACATTGACAACATAATCCTCAGTTTTACCAACACATAAAGGCCATGTATTTTCGATCTACATATAATATGCACTCAATTCATGTATGCTATAGAGGAAAGCCCAAAGCAGCCATTAACATGAGATTTCAGTGATTGTATCTGGTACAAGTATTCAGCACCAAAGACCTACAACTAATATAGATTCTTTAGGCAGCTGTTGTTAGGTAAAATTATTGCTTTTAGTGACTAGGTAGATAAAAGTAGTAAAGTACAAAAGCAGAAGGAAATAAAATTAAACTTTAATTACTTGGATGAATTCACAAAGACTGTGTGTACGCATGTGTATATGCTTATGTGCACATGTTAACTTTTTAGGAAAGTCCAATTCATTAAAAAATTAACAGTCCATTTTTCCAATTCCATCCAATAATACTTTCTAATAATCAAATACATAAGGAAAACCTTTTTTCTTCTTTAAGGAATTACACAAATATTTGTATGATCCTTTCATTAACCCTCGAATTGTAATTCAGCATCTTTGACATTATTGATAGAGATAATAAAAAACAAATACTAAGCTGAAATCATTTCAACCCAAACAATCTTAGTAACTATACAAACAGTTCAGTTAAAAGGTAAAACGTCTTACTGTATGCTTGCTGTTACCTGCATTGTTACCTTTGCTCAGGGCAGAGAATTCTCTACAGGGAGGTGGAGAATTAGCTCAAGTTGGGAAATAGTCATACAGTCAGGTTATACAGTGCTTAAAGTTGAGCTTTAGAGTCAGGCATTTTTGACTAATCTGGTAGATAACTTGGCCATATCTTTTCACCTTCCTGCAAATCAATGTCTAAGTTGAAAATCAGGGGAAATGAGAGCATTGTACCTACGTTACTTTGTGGCGATTTCACATAAATCACAGATGGAGCTCTAACAATGTTAGCTTACTTGTTTGTCCTTATAACATATTGTGAGTTTATACTTGAGAAAAAAGCAGGTTAGATTGGGAAGGATTGAAAAGCAGGAATAAACTTGGGCCATGTGCACAATTTAGGCAGAAAAGGACCCTGCCCTCACCAGATCACCTTCACGTGTCTGCTTTTCACAAAGACTGTCAGGACCAGGAACCTCTGGGGCCAGGTAGGCATGCCAACCACCTACAAATCCAAAGAAGAATAAACTGTCTTCTGCATATTGATGAAGGCAGATGAGTGATGCTAAGACACATTCACAGGTGAGACAAAGGGAGAGTCAAGCATACTATAACGACCAGGGAAATAATAGCATCTTATCAACCTCCCCGCTTCCCACCACCCCAGGACACAGTGCTCAGACGTTACCTGTAAACCCCGTTTTATCCCCAGGGAAATGAGGAATGTGTTCATGGCCCTTAACCATTTATAAGAAAGTCAGTCTTGTGGTATTAAATGAAGAAATCTGAGTGCTAAAGCCAAGAGCTGGCCTGACCGATGCTTTTGAGCGTGTGTGGTATTTGAGCAGTATATATGCTTAAGTAAGATTAGGGCAAGTTAGCTCCTTGTGAAATTCTTCCTCTCAGCTAGCATGAATGAAATAGATAGCTACTCTGTTCCTAGTACACCCAGGTGCCCAATGTGAATCTCCTTTTTTTGTTGCAAGTTGAAGATTCATAGGAATATAAGAGAAGCACACAGGACTAAATTGCTATGCAATTGCCATGTCTGTATAGCTATCCTTCACTCAATTAGCAAAAACACTTTGTCTTCCTTATTATGCTTATATATTTTCTTCAACAAAATCAGTGATAAGGGCAGAGGGGGACCTGCCTGGAACTGAGTGGGGGGGAGGGGGAGAAGGGTGGGAGAGGGGTTATGGGGGAGAAATGACCCAAAGAATGTATGCACATGTGAATAAATGAACAACAACCACAAAAAAACAAGTAAATTGCTGCTAATTTCTAAAATTGACAATTTTGACAGCTAAAGAACCACTGACTACTAGAAAAATAAATTTGTATTTTAAAAAATTATTTACCAAAACATAACCAAATTTCTCAAATAATTGGCATTTATTGTGTATGAACATTTATATTTGTTGGTTACAATTATTTATGCCTCATAATTTTGAGGCAAAATTTCAAAATACATTGAAAACAATGTATTTTATATGTTTGATGTTCTACATGTACCTTATGACTTTTATGAAAATATCATTTTATGCACTCTGAATATAATTATATTTGACTTTGGATCTAATTATTTCTATAAAATTAGAGGAAAATCTAACAGTATTTTTACTCAGATTGCTAAAATATAAGGAAAAAAATAAATCACATGAGATACTTATTATATGAATATGTCTATTTTCTTTTTTATCAAAACACTGCAAAAACACCAACAGAAGAGCCAAACATAAGCAAAAGTAAGATTCACATTTTAACTTTACATATATATATTTCATATGTATTATATACACACATATATATTTGTTTTTCTCTCTCTTTCTCTCTCTCTCTCTCTCTGTATATATATATATATAATTTTCCTCACCCTTACTTTCAGTAGTCTTCAAAAAATAAGGGAAATTTAAACTGTGAAGTTTAAACACATGTTGATTGGCTATATCAAATTATGTGTTTTTTTCTGTAATCTTTGAATCAAAATTGTGCCCTGTAAGGAGGAGAGTGCCAGGTGTTGCATCAAACTGTGACTAAGCGTTCCCCATTTGACCACCCTCCAAGTAAGCCATCAACCAACGTTGTGATTACATCATATTTATGAGCCCGTAACTTGATCCTGATGATCAGATTAATTGACCTGATGGCTCCTGAAATGAGATCCATTAAACATAAGAGACAGATAATTCTAGCAAGAAGGCAGCTGTCTCCCTTGAGCTCAATCTCCTGAAGGCCGGGAAGATCAGTTTCTAAATAGAGGATTAAAAGCCTCCTTCCTGTTCTCCATAGGAGAAATGCTGAGAGGTGACTTGGTGAGCTGGGTGGACTAAACCCCACTTAGCATTCAGGGCATATGCAGACTGATACTGGTCATACAATTCTGTAAATTATTTGGGATTAATTAGCCTACTTATGGCCTGGTCACAAGTTCATCAGTCCCTGTGAAGCCAAAATCCAGGGCACAAAGTGACAATGCTTTAAAGTAAGCCATTCTCTAAATCCAAATGTCATCCTAAGCAGAAATATATTTGTTTCCTCAAAGAACTTACTTAAGAATGACTCAAAGGCTTCTTTTTTTCCTCTAAATACAAAGAATAATGCAGTTTTGAAAGTGTCTAAACTATAGGGTGGATTAAAAATCATTAAATTGAATTTTTCAGATTCAGAGAGCATGACAGCATTGACAGAATATGGTTTTAAGGCCCAGGTTTATGATTTACTAGCTGTGTGGCTCTGTGCAAAATGTTTTAGCTCCACAAATCTTCATTCCCTTACTCATAAAACATGAAATGATAATAAACATTTGCTCAGCTTTACTTTCAAAGTTGTGATAAATATTGAAAGAAATTAAAATATGAAATTATAGAAATATGACTAACAGACTAACACTCTAATATGTGACTAATATGCTAAGTATTCAGAATGGATTCTCAAACACTAATTTCTACCAGTTTTGTACATTTGTAGAAAATATCTGCTATCTTTTTCTCCTTATAGTATAATTGGTCTTCTAGAACATAGAGATATTAAATACCTGGTCTAAAATTTCTTAGAGAATAGTCAGCTATCACAAAGTACAAAACCATATATCATTGAAATTTCTTAAGAATCTTTAAAAAAAAGAACTGTGTGTGATGTGCTAACAATTTAATTCTTAACTTAAGGAACAGAGAAAAATACACAAAAATTATCAATTAATTGCCGTAAAGCCTGAAGTGAAATAATCTGGAAACACAGAGGGTGGGTTTTCCTGATTGATGAGGAAAATGGATTTTGAAAAAGATAATGATTCTTCCTAGTTTTAGTATTAGAACATATGGCTTGTAACTGAGATGTGCTGAAGAGCTGTGAAGTGGGCCCATGTACACAGGACCAGAATGGAGATGGCTAGAGACATATTTGAGGTACTTCAGATAGTTCAGTACAACTGGATATTTACAAGGGAAATTTCCATTAAATTAATAATCCTATCAGCTAACACAGAATTAATTTGAGTTTGGTGGAATATCAAAACACAAGATTGTGTAAAAGGGGGGATGTTATCTAAGAAATGATCTTATGTTAGAGATTAAGTTTGTTTTCTAGGATGCAATAAGAGGTGAGTAATATTTTTGTCAAAATTTTGTTAAATAAAAAGAACATATTATATTGAATTTTGGGGAATGAAATAGAAGGGAAACCAGTTCATAGATTTTATAGTTATCAAGGTGAGGGAAAACAAAAGCTCTAAGTAAGAGGTGTGTGAAGCAGAAAAGCATAGTTACATTATTGATTTGATATGCGAGGTGATGGAGAGGATTGCTCTGAATCTTTTTATATCAGAGTACATGGTGATGTTATTCATTTAAATGAAAATTGCAAAATGAGGACTAGGTTTGTAGAAGACTAAAAATTAGCTTTATGATTGTGAGGTGTTTTAATTATGAACAACATTTTCCAGGAATTATTTGAGAAAAAAGACGTTTCATGATGATTAATTTTGCGTGTCAACTTGACTGGGCTCCAAAATGCCCAGATAGCTTGTAAAACATTATTTCTAAGTGTGTATGAGAGGGTGTTTCTCTAACAGAATAACATTTGATTCAGTGGATTGAGTGAAGAAAATCTGCTCTCTTCTGTGAGCCTGTGATGGGCATCACCAATCCACAGAAGGCCTACAAGGAATTCAACAGTAGAGATCAGGCATGTTTTCTCTCTTCTTCAGCTGAGACAACCACCTTCTCCTGATTTCTAATATTTTTATATCACCATTCCATCCCATTGTTTGTGTTCATGTGGAGATTGAAAATATTGTTTTCATTATTATTTTTTTAATTAGACAGATTTAGAAGCTGGGCATGAAGATTTACCAGTCTTTAAGACACAGAAGGTCTCTGAACAGTAGAGGGGATGAGATAACCCAGGAGGACACTGGATGTTGATAAGAAGTAGGAGGGACTTGGAGTCCTGTGAAGCTCTAAGACTTACTGGGAGTAGATGCAACCAAGTCTTAGACAGTCAAAGAAAGAGTGGTAGGTAGAATTGCACAACTATATTTGCAGTTCTTTTCTGACCAGGAGAAATCTGTCTTTCTCATCGATTGTGTTATAGACTTATGTTTTTGTTTTACCAAAAGCACTCATGCCTATAACCCCAACTACACAGAAAGCAGAAATTTGGAGGATCATAGGTTAAGATAGGCTGGGCAAAAATGCTAGCAAGACTCCCGTCTCAATTATAACCCAGGTATGGTGGTACATGGCACTGATCCCAGCAGGAGGGAAGCAGAGGTAAGAAGATCCTGGACCAGATAAGCCCTGATCTCACCTAAAAAAGTAACTAAACCAAACAGCATCAGGGTTGTGACTCAAGTGACAGAATATCTGCCCTAGCAAGCATGAGACTCTAAAGTCAGATCCCCAGTACCATGAAAAAACTGCTGGATGTTTATTCTAAACTTAAGATTGGCTACTTGTATCTACCCTGTGAATAAAGGTGGAGTTGATCTAGCTAAAATTATTTAATCAATTTTCATGGAAGTCATTTTTAATAACAACAATGAAATAAAAAGGTACATGAATGAAAAACAATACTTCTTTTAAATTATGAAATATGTCTTTACTGGTTCTTTCATGTAGACACATATGCTCTTCAGGAAACAATGTGTTAAAATTGCTTCTGCAATTACAATATGATTATTTTACATAGTTTGCACTCAGGTTGTGAAGGAAGCAAAAAGATAACATCTGTGCTCAATAAGCATTTCCATAAACCATTTAGTAAGTGCCAAAATGCTTATATAGCAATGTGAGAAATCAAGGTTATTTACTTCCTAGCTAATTCTTTGTTATGCTCGCTTCTTCCTCTCAGCTCTGCACATTTTTTTTTTTTTGCTTGCAGGTTTTGCCAGCTCTTTCAGTTCCAGATTGAAGGTTGTCAGTTCCTAAATGCCCTCATAATTCAACCTGCATTAGTTTTGCAACCATGTGCAGGAATTTGGCTTCAAACAATAGAAAACATAAGTAAAATGGCCACACTTTTATTGTGAGCTTCATTATCTTATATAGCAAGAAATCTGGATGGAGGTGATTCCAGGCTGCTTGATTCAGTCTCCACAATACCATCAGGAATTCAAACTCTTTCCTCTGTACCCTTCCAACCCATTGAAAAAATCCTTTCCACATCAGAAAGAACAAATTCAGTCGGTTCACTTTCCCGGGTCAGGGAGAAGATGGTTCTGCAGTTCAGACATCACAAGAGGGCTCCATCCTCCTGCATGCTCCTTTTTTGAGGTGTGCGGGAGGGTCTTTTCCAGAAAAGCAGAGTAGACATCCCTAGTAGCCCATTGACGAGAACTGGGTCAGGTGTTGTGTTCATTCCTGACATAATTACCGGCAAGGAAGAGGCATACATGTGACTTGCTGAGACTCATCATCATATTAGAATGAGTGCTAGTGATAGATCCGAAGTCACAGTGCCCAGTACTCCATAGGGGCTAAAGAAGTGGAAACTGATTGCTAGCAACTAATTGTGCAACAAGAAACTATAGTATATATTATCTTTTCTTGTTGTTAGTTCTGTGTGTATAGAATGGATCAGTACAGATCTGTATCTCCGTGTAAAACTTCAATCCTTCTGTGATTAGATTAAAATCAAGGCAAATTGTAGCCCACTTGTCAAAAGTTTTTGGATGTCTGCTATGTGCAGCATTGTAAGCATGTTCAACCAACTCATGCTTTTCTGATACAAATTATAAGCAGTTCTGAAAGGCAAAGACATGGAAAACATCCTGGAATTGCAAAATATTTCATTTGAGAACAACGATAACAATATAAAGTCATCTCTCTTTGCTTGATGTGTAAAGCACCATGTAATCTGGTTTATTCTCTTTCTAACCTCATCAACCATTACCTCCCTGAAGTACAGCCAGACAGAACCTCTGTCTTAGGTGGACTGTGTAGTCACTTCCACAGTTCAGTGACTTCATATATGTATACCACATAAATAGAAAATACATGACTATTTACACTATTCAACATATCCCTAGCACCCCAACATACGGAAGCACACTCACATTTCTCCATCCTCCACTTCTTGCATATACACCAAGACACCTTGCCTACAGCTAATTCCATGACATCATTCCTCACAGTGGAATCATACTGATTCATGAAAATTAACCACTAATTTAACTGGCTGTGTAAGATCCAGGAAAAAAAATATGATAGGAAGATAGAAGTCAAAATGATGTGAGTTAGAGACATGTAAATCAAGATATGAAAGGAGCAGGAGATTTGAAAACCTTTTAATCAAACATTAAGACCTGTTAGAATGCAACTGCCATAGAAAGTTGTAGGCAACCAAGTAGACAAATGATTCATCCACTTGTTGTCAGTCTTCCTTGTTCACAGCCACCCCAATGCTGGCATAATGAGCACATGGTTAATGTGCCCATGGTGGCAGAGATAAGATTATTCATGGGTTTAGCAGCTGGGACTCCACATAAGAAGGCCGATTTATCTACTGCTGCTTCCTAAACCCCAATATACCAGAAACAGAGCCAAGACCTTATTTCTTGAGGCAGCCAAGCCAAATGACTAGTGGATAGCTGATCAATTACTGTCATCTTTTCTTCCATGAAATGGTCAACAATTTGTTCTGTTATTAATAAATACCTGTTAATGGTTATGGGTTTGTTGAAAACACTGTATGCTCAGTATTTTCAGTTACATCAGTGGTCTTTGTGATGTATTTAGAGAAATATCAAATCAAATCACCACAAGAGAATAGGGAGAAAATATTACCAGATAAAACTAGCATTTTATATGAACTCTTTTATTAAGAAGGAGCTCACTCAGGTAACTCCTACTTTATAGAATGTGTTCTTTAAAAATAGGAAAGCAGATCTCATAGGATTTCAGGTATCTACAAAGAAATTATTCCAGTGAACTTCATGAAAATGAAAGCAGGATGAAAATCAATCCTAGGGAAGTTTCAATATTCAGTTTTTCTCTTGGGTCTGCATCTTACTATATCGCCCTGTTTGTAATTTCCTTCTCTTTATGATGTGTCTTATATCTATATTTTCCTCCTGTTTCTGCTTCTCCCTCACTTCTCTCTTTGGAATCAACTTATATATCATTTTAAATTAAGCTTGCCACAAATTCCCTTTTGTGATTGGCATTTTTTCACTTAGAACCCTATGAAAGATTAATATAATTTGACTAGTGAGCAATAACCATACTTACTTGTAGAATGTATACTATGTGTCTCTGTGTATCATTTAGTAGAGATACCATTATCCCTAATATTTTACCCATTTGAGAGGGGAAGAAACTGAGGATCAAAGCAGTTATGCATTTTGAGGTCAATCAAGCTCAATGAAGATTAAGCAAAAGAGAACTTGGACCCTGGCTCTCTGCAGATTCCCCACACATAAGCTTGTAAATTTTATCATAACACCATTTCACTGAGGTGATCAGCATGAGTCAGATCTGATGGGATGACAGGCTACAAATTATCACTGCCCAGACTAAAATCTCTTCAGAAGCTTTCAAAAACAATAATTTCCTTCAGAAATCAGGTGGACATAGAAATTGGAAGGTGAGAGAAAGTGAGTCATCAGCTCTCTCTTCCACTACTCAAGGCAGCACTTTGCTTTGGCTCCCTCATCTCAGAGAAAGTGAATACTTTAAGACATAAATTCATTTAGCGTCCCCTTTCCTGTCACTATTTTACCTTCTAAGAATCCCTGTCTCCCCTTGTTTTCCATTTTCCAAAGAAGCATTGTCTTCCTGTCTACAGCTTGTCCTGACCTTCTTGTCTTCGTTGGGTCCTCTACAACATTGCATATCATTACATTTTGTCCTTTCACACACACACACACACACACACACACACACACACACACACACACACACACATCTCCTGTGTAACACGTTCGAAACATTCATATGGTAAGAAAATATAACCAAGGGAATGCAGGGAATGCATGAAATTAATTGACACTGGGGTCATTGAATTTTAAAGCATCAAGAATGGGGAAGCATAGACTTTTAAAAAGCTATCAACCTTGTTGTTGACAAGTAACAAGCACATGTAATACGAATCACACGTGCTTCTGCTCTGCACCAGCCAGGAGACACTCTGTGGCATTGTCTCCTAGGAAGGGAAGTAAGGCAGGTGACAGAAATCCTGAAGAGTGCAAGAGCTCTCACTTACTCATTGGTCTATGGCTTTTTTGGTTGGTTCCCAGTCACATTGATTCAAGAGGGCTTTGTATCCTGACCCCAATTATGAGGAAAGAGGGGATTTTGCACAATGGGAATGTATTTCTGAATCATATACAGGATTTTTCTAAATTTTCTGAGACAGATCATATTTTTAAAATAAAATTATTAAAATAAGAAGTCTTAGATAAGGATGTAAAATGGTAACAAATATTAAATATCACAATAATTTTTAGCTTTGGTTCAGAAATACATTTCAATACATCCAACTTACCTTGGTAAAGAACTTTTGGAGGTACAGAACTTGACTTCAAGGCTCCAAGTTTTATAGTCCTAATTGAAATTTTTAATTTTATAGACACAAATATGGAGAACTCGGACTATAAATAAACAATTCTGAGAATGAGTTATTTTTATTTGAGCTAACGTAAAGTGACATTTAAAGAAAATACTGCTCAAATAAAAAAATAAATGTTCATTTCAAAATTTGCCTTGGATTTGAGACTTGCTATTCCTGTATACTGAAAAGCTTCTGTTGGTTCAAACAGTGAAACTTGTTTTCCTTTTTTAACAGGTACTTGTTTCTCTTGGTCTAAGGTTGAATTTTTTCAACTTATAATTGTTATTTATGAAGTTGTCAGAGGTGTTAATAAGCCCATATTAATAAAACTCCTGTCTGAAATTGAATACTAAGTAGACTAATGGTTGGGCAGCAGTATACACCTTCAACTTGGCTGAGTTAAAAATTACATCTCAGCTCCTTCCCTTAATTAGGGATGCAGAACACTCAAGGCTTAAGGTAGGGTTATAAAATTTATACTTCAATGTCAAGACCAATTCTAATACAGGATCCAAATTTTTGCTGAAATATGTCATGTTGTGCAAAAGGAACATGCATAGACTTCACTTTGTCTTAAGCAAAGGTCAATGTTTCTTTTTGTTATATTGTAGTGTAAATCTGGCTACATTTCCCCACATAGATGTTTTAATTATAAAAAGAATTGTGTGAATGTATGATTGTGTGTTTTGGGTGCTGCAAAAAGTAAACATTTATGTGTTTATAATTACAGTAGTTTTTGTTAGTGTTTTTTTTTTTTTTTGATAGGATTGAGTTTGAACTCAAAACCTTGCCCTTGCAAAGTAGGTGCTGTATTGCTTGAGCCACACCTACAGTTTATTTTGCTCTGGTTATTTTGGAGATGGTGTCTCAGGAACTATTTTACCTGGGCCAGTTTCAAACCATTAATCCTTCCCATCTCAGCCTCCCAAGTACCTAGAATTACGGGAGTGAGCCACCGGTGCATGGCTTTAAGTAGTTTTAAATAAACTGCTTATATTATAGAAAATAAGTGTAGTCACAGGTTTCTTAACTGTAGGAAGTTTGTTCTTAGGAATTTTGATGTGCAACATCATACAGTGAACTTATAGAAACCTAGATGATATAGACTTCTTACAAGTATTAATTTATAGGCTATATGGCATATACATGTAAAATAAATATATATACTATATAAAATATATATGTATAATATATGATATAATACATGATATATATGTATAATATATAATATTGTTTGTTAACACATTACATATACATATAATACAATATACCATATGGCTTCTAAGGCCATGATGGACACAAGAGAATGAGTTTCTATCAACACAAGAGGAACTGATGTAGAAAAGAAAAATGGTAGACCATGGTATGTATGGGTTGCTGACCTAAAACAGGCACTGTTTTATAGAAAACTTCTGTTTCTATGCAGAATAAGAGCACTGAATTGATGGTATAAACTGTGCTATAGTGAATGCATAAGGACAACGCGTTGTGATTTGATGTGGTTATCAAGGGCACACTTGCATGTGCTCTAACTTGTATATGATTGGTACAGCATGGGCTTGTTTACAGCAGCATCACTGCAACCATGTGGGTAATATGTGGAATTATGATGTGATTATGGCTACACCACCAGCAGCTGATAAGAATTTTCATCACAAATATGAACTAAAGGACCACCATTCTATCTCTGTCCATTGTTGACCCAAACGTCGTTATGAAGTACATAAGTGTATAGGACAACACATACAGGAGTGAGCAGTTTCTAGTAATGGCTTAATGACCACATGGGTATGAGGTTGATGGAAGAGACTGGAAGGAGTTGTAGTAGTCAGAGGCTCCAGTGGATCATCTAAAACCAGCAAAGCAGCTCCAATTCTTCTCAGCATTCTGAGTTGATGACTAATCAGGATTGGTTCCCTGATTTCTGTACATCTTCATAAGGAATACACTTTCACCAATAATCTGCCAGTGGTGAGATTTTCTCATACTTTTTATTTCTGACAAGTTGGTTTTCTCCTTTCTGAGTACTCTGCCAAGTCTAATAATTAGAAAAGTACAGATTTCTTTTATATCTTTGAAACTATTAATTATACTAGATTTTATAGGCTGAGCACTCAGCCTTCTAAACAGGTTACCAAAGTCCAAATATGAAGAATTTTGTGATTTTTAAAGAAGAATGCATTCTTGCCTGAGTAAGCCCATACCAAATCAGCTGACAGATATGCAAAAAAAAAAAAGAAGAAAACAACAAAATCACACAAGGAAGGAGACCAGAAGAGGTGTCAGAGGAAAGAAAATTTGGCCAAATTATATCAAGAACTTGGCAGATGGACAATAGGAACAAAATCTTGGGCATTAGATAGTAGGAATTTTCAAGTAGGAGCTCATGTCTGAGAATAAGAGATGACATAAGCTATTTATGTGAAATTAATGAGCAGTGTTTGTACCACCCAAAGAAAATAAAACCAAACAAAAGAAAACCTCTCAACAATACTAAAACACGAGAGTTCCCTATGAATATTGTTCATACTGCATATATAGATGATATTAAATGACAATTGCATTTGCAGTTATGAACATATTCAACTTGTGAAAGAAAATGACCTATATTCCGTCCCACACCCATGCTTTTCTTCATTAGAAGACTGTTATGTCCAGAATGCTCTGAATTATATTTGAAAACATTTGGATACTTTAAAAGAAGATTGCACTTCTGTGAACATTTTAACAGACAAATTTGATTTAATCATTGGATTTAAAGGGAGCATGTGAACAAAGCCCTCACAAGACAAACATAAAATTTAAAAATGTCTGGACATGTCTGTGCTTAAATCAAGTGACCTGGTATTGTCATCAGAGGAAAATGACAGAAAGTTATGATCGTCGTCTGAAAGAAAGTGACCCTGAGAGAATTGTGCACACTCCATCAAGTGTTTTCTTTCCAGTTGGATAAAGTATATTTCCCAAATTTATATTTTTAAACATAGAAAGACATACAAAAGGTAAATGAAATACAGTGTAATCAATAAAATTTGTCATTTACCATAAGTTAATTTACTAGTTCACCTAGGTCATACTTGAGGTCATGAAACTGTTGCAAAAATGTATTAACATTAATTACACTTTCATGTGAAAAGTGACATAATTATCAACTTACCTGAAGGATACATGTGATAGACTTTGTTGTACCATAGAAAATAGCTAACAGTCTACTGCATTTGACCGACATAAAAGACAATTTCATACTCATTAAAGGAAGGTGAGATGATATCTACCATCAACTCAACTAAGGAACAGAACATTATAAAATATTATAAAGAAATTTGAAGTACCTGCATCCATCTTTTTTGGCCACCTTCCTTCTGCCTCAGAGTTTTGTTTCTTTGACTCCTTGGTTTTCTTTACAGTTTTGCCATATTCTGTATGATTTATCAGTTTTAAAATTGATATAAATTGAAGCATACAATTTGAGTAGTTCTTAAACAGCTTTTAACACCAGCAGCTCAACAACTAAGAGGAAAGATGGACAAATGGGATTTCATAAAATTAAAAAGCTTCTGCACAACAAAAGAAATGGTCTCTAAACTGAGGAGACCACCCACAGAGTGGGAGAAAATATTTGCCAGCTATGCATCAGACAAAGGACTGATAACCAGAATATAAAGGGAGCTCAAAAAACTAAACTCTCCCAAAATCAATGAACCAATAAAGAAATGGGCAACCAAACTAAACAGAACTTCCTCAAAAGAAGAAATTCAAATGGCCAAAAAACACATGAAAAAATTCTCAGCATCTCTAGCCATAAAGGAAATGCAAATCAAAATCACACTAAGATTCCACCTCACCCCTGTGAGAATAGCCATCATCAGCAACACCACTAACAACAGGTGTTGGCAAGTGTGTGGGGAAAAAGGAACCCTAACCCACTGCTGGTGGGAATGCAAGCTGGTACAACCACTCTGGAAAAAAATTTTGAGGCTTAGTAAAAATCTAAACATTGATCTACAATATGATCCAGCAATACCACTCTTGGGGATATACCCAAAAGACTGTGACACAGGTCACTCCAGAGGCACCTGCACACCCATGTTTATTGCACTGCTATTCACAATAGCCAAGTTATGGAAACAACCAAGATACCCCACTACTGTTGAATGGATCAAGAAAATGTGGTATTTATACACAATGGAGTTTTACTCAGCCATGAAGAAGAATGAAATCTTATCATTTACAGGTAAATGGATTGAACTGGAGAACATCATTCTGAGTGAGGTTAGCCAGGCTCAGAAGACCAAAAATCGTATGTTCTCTCACATATGCGGACTTTAGATCTAGGGCAAATACAGCAATGTGTTTGGACTTGGATCACAAGACAAGGGGAGAGCACAGACGGGAGATATAGGAATAGGTAGAAAACCCAAAACATGAAAGCATTTGATGTCCCCACTCCAGAGGAACTAATATAGAAACCTTAAAGTGACAGAGGTCAACATGAGAAGGGGATCAGGAACCAGTGTAAAGATCAGTTAAAGATGAATCAACTTGGGTTGTAACACATTTGTACTTGAAAGCAATACTAGGAATCTCTCTGTATATCTATCCTTATCTCAACTAGCAAAAATGCTTTGTCTTCCTTATTATGCTTATATCTTCTCTTCAACAAAATTAGAGATAGGGGCAGAAAAGTTTCCCCTTCAGGGAAGGGGGGAAGGGGGAGAATAAGTGAATAATAAAAAATTTTTTAAAAAAAGCTCACTTACAGAGATACATTTGGTTAGCATCATTTTAGGTAATTCAGTGAACCATTTTCTGTGGAGACGTGCATTTTTTTAATTTCCAAAAGTATTTTTGCAAGCATTGTTGTGACAAATTTTTAACTTAATTGCCATAGACTATGGAACAACAGGTTTTGAAAAGCATTCTGGTCTATTTGACATATTAATTTTTATCACCTACTAATGTCAATATTTAAAATTTTCTTTGATGAGGAAAATGATAGATTCTGTAATTATCAGATATGATAATAAACATATGTGCATCTAGATTGTAAATAGAAATGTGTGAGTACCATATAATCTTAAAATAATTGATGCAGGTTGTCTACACACTTGATTTTTTACTTGAGAATTTGTCTTCTTATAAATTAGATTTGTCAAATTCTTTACATATTTCTATCAACTTTTGCATTTTACATTTCAAATTTTATTATTAAAGGTATCAATTATTAGATTGTCCACATATTCTAGATAAATTGCATTTTAAATATGTATGAAATACCTCAGGTTATTCTAAAAATTAATTTTAGCATAGTCCATTTTTTAATTTTTATTGATATTCATATGTTGGATTCCTTTTGGTAAAGTTTACTTGGAACATTTTCCTCCTCTGTTTGTTATAATTCAGTGTTATTTTGGGTTACATGTGTTTTATGTGTACCTGAGATAGGTAATTTCATTTTTTAACTCAGCTATAGATTTAATATTTGATTTTTGGAGGTTGTGGGGTTTGAACTCAGGGCCTTCTGTTTTCTAGGCAAAGTTTCTACTATTTTAGCCATGCCTCCAGTGCACCTTGCTTTGGCTATTTTTCAGAAAGGATTTTGCAGAACTTTTTTGTTTTCTTTTGTTTTTGGTCCCAGTTTGGACTGCCATCCTCCTATCCAAGCCTCTCACATAGCTAGAATTACAGACATGAGCCACCACACCCAGTCTCTCAGCATTTTTTAGATTTAGAAACTAGTACATTTGTGTTAACAGAAATTACTGGTATATTTGTAGGTATGTATAAACTTTTTATTTGGACATAATTGTCTTTCCTTTGTTCCTTTTAATACTTTGAGAGTAATACATTCTTTCACCTACTTAACTAGTTACAATGGAATCTTTGACACACATATTAAATATAATACTGTCAAAATTAAATCGATATATTTTCACTGTACCAATAGGACCATAACATATTTCCACATACCGTTTCCTTTTTAACTCCAGGCATTTATTTAAATCTCTGTATTTTCTCCATATTAATAAGAAAATACTGTTTGAAACATTCAGTATATATTTCTTTTATATTTTTGCATTTTTTTAATCATTCAGCATTCCTTCCATTGTAGAAATATCTTTCTGTCTAAAGCTTCTTCTTTTGAATTCCCTTGTCATGTGTATAAACATACCCATTAAGGTTTGTTGTGTATGCTTACTATATTTATTGCTTTATTATCTTTCTGTCAATTTTTTTCTTATTTTTCCTGCAAATATTATTGTGTGTGTTTTAAATTCTAGCTTAAGTCTGTAACTGAAGCATCTGTACCGTGATAAATAAATTCTTCTATGTATTAAACACCTAGTCACCAGTTTATTTTTGCTGCTGTCCTGCTCCAATCCTGGGAAACTGCAAGCAGTAGATAAGTAGTGAGCAGAAACTAGGACAAGAAGAAGAAACCCAGCAAACCACCGTGTCCTCCCCACTGCCTGTAGTGAGTCAGAACAAGGGTAGTGGAGGAGCAAAGTTTTGAAACAGATGAATGAGCAACAGTCACACACACAATGTTTTGAAATCCTGAAAATTAAAATGATTAATATTTCAGAGTGACAAGAAAAGTACAAAATCTATTTGAGAAAGTTTTTAAATTTGGAGAGAGGAATTCTGGTGGTGGGGATGAAAGCCAGTGTAAGAATCTTTTCTCTCTTCTAGGTCTCACTGAGTCCATTTGCTTTAAAATGTTTGAACAATATTTTAATATCTCTTTTACATTAATTGATGGTTAAGCACTTTCGGTCCTAACAAAATTTGTCTCAAAGTTTCTTCTTTTAATTTTTAGTGACTTTACTGAAAGTTGTCAAAAGTGGGTGATTAAAATTTTCTTATAAATGATAACCTATGAGTTAAATAAGATGGACTTTAATTTTGGGGAGCAACACAGGTATAACTTAATTATCCTTATTTTCTCACCAAATGCATCTCCTTCATGGCTGTGTTCTCAGAAATTAGTTTCAAATGTGAGTCTTTACAAGCTTTCTAGGTGGGTTTGAAATAATTATTTGCTTAATTCAGAATTATATTAGCTGATGAATAGGATCTTTCATGTGAAAGATCCTAGCAATGTTATTTTGATTATGGGTGATTTAAATTAATTTAGGCAGATTCAGGTGATAGTAAAAAAAAAGAAAAAGAAAAAGGAGAGTGAAAATCTTCATTTTTCCTTGGCTGAAAAACATTGGCTCTGTCCTGGTGTAATGGAGAAAACAGTCTTCTGGTCAGGGCCTAGGCTTGAGAAGTCTTCCCTCACTGCCTGCCCCCAGTGGCCTCTCCATCTGCACCTCTCCCAGAGAGGTGCACAGCCTTCTCCAAGGTGCAGTTTACACCTGGAAAAGTCGAGATGGGTGGGAATTCCCTCAGACACTGATGTAGACAGCATGCAGAGGAACAACTTTGTCAAATGTTATTTATAGCTTAACTGTCAAAAATCCCAAAGTGTTGGGAGCTAATTTTTCCAATATAACTTATACAGTTTTATATAGGTAGGGGGAATATCCATAGTATTCTCACACTTTTTAAGAAATTTCTCTCAAGAATTTTAAACTATCAGTTTCTGATTTGCTTTTAAGTCAAAAATATTGAGACTATCTTCAGGTACTAATATTTATCTTTGAATTTTAAGAAAACACTATTATCTTTCTTAACATATTAAATACATACTGATTATGATGCTTAGATGCTTTATAGAAAAAAGGGAATGTAGAAAGGCAAATCTGAAATTTGTCCTTTGCAAAAAAGACATAAATGAAATAAAAACTATACTACACTTTTGTAGTGTCTTTTGTTTTAGTCACTCTTCTAAGTACTTTATATCAGCACCTTGACTTCCAGCAATGCTATAAGAATTATCTTCAATTTTATAGGTGATTAAATGGAGGAGAAGAAATAAATTGATAGTCGGTAGGTAGCAGAGTTGAGATTTGAGCCCAGCTGAGACTTAGGGGATGAGAGTGGAAAAGTTTGTTATGTAGTGACAGTGGGGTGGATTTCATTACAGTTATGTTTGTGATTATAGAGATTCCAAATAAACAAACAAACAGAAACAGAAACTTCGTTCTGCAGTAGGAGATAGGAAATAGTGCTGTGTGCAGTTAATCAAATGCTTATCTAACTACCTTATGAGCCAGGGATTATCACTATCCTTTCCAGTATGAAAACAAACACGGAGAGAAGTTAGGTAACTATTTTAAGGGACAAAACCAATACATGACAGAGTGAGGACTCTTCCTCTAAGTGGCTAATGTAAAGTCAATTCTGGCATCTTTCCTTTCCTGAAGGTTTTGGGGTAACATCAGTACAATACTTATTGATCCATAAACATTGTGATATGTAACTCTTTAGCTGAGGCTTATCATACCACTAATGTGCTATACAGTGTCCATTGCCATCTTTCATCTAAATATTCATGCAGATTATATTAGGCTAACTATTTTAGTTTTCTTTTTTTTTCTTTTGTTATTGTCGTACTGGGGGACAATGCGACATTTACTGTGCTAATTATTGTATTAACAACTTCATTTTAAATTCACAGTAGTCACTAATTTTATAAATAACTAGACTGTTAAGTCTACATTGACAAACTATACGAAGTAAATATTTTAAATTTATTTTCTACACTTATAAACTATTTTAGGACAGTAAAGGTCCTCATTTAACAATGATAAAAATTATCCAAAAATGTTACCAAGAACACGGTACACAAAGACGACTTAAACTTCCTCATGTAATGAAGATAGAAAGTCCCTGAAAAATTCCCATTTGGCAGTGTAGAAGTAGGGGTCTATTTAGAAAAGAATAGTGAACCAGAGAAGTGAGTACGGCCATTAATAGAAATGAACTATGAAAATGAGTCTTGAAGAAGTGGGAAAATCTGTGGTCTTGAACTGTAGTCTTTTTCTTGCATCATAAGCAACAAATTAACATGCTGGGAGACTTGAAGTTATCAAAGAAAATGGAGAGACATTTGAAATAAGTATAGGAATGAAGGATATAACATTGTTACCTAGATGTTAGTGACATAAAATCATGACATGAAATCATAACAGCTTTAAATTTGCTTGCCAGTTGATTACCTGTGTACTTTATATATCATTGGTGGTCTTCTTTTTTACTTACTGCTGCATAGTTTTGTTTATGGTCATGTTCTATAAACTCACATAGCCATTCTTGTACTTTCAACACTGGTGAATTGTGGGGTGCCCCTCAGGACATCTAATACTTAGAAAACTAGGATCAACCTGTTTCCTGTTTAAAATGTTCCCATTGTTTCCCTACTGCTGTTTAATAAAGTCCAAAGTCCTCTCCAGAGCTTCCATGCTCTAAGTAAAGTGACCCAGGATGCCACCTCCAGCAAGTGTCCCTTAAGCTCACTCATTCATAGTGTCTCTTTGTCATTCCTCAATCTCAATGAGCACCACACAGCCTCAGCACTCATACCTGCTCTCTCCATTGCCTGGAATGATCTTCCTCAAGTTGCTTCATGACTGAACTCTGCCCTTCCCTGAACCCCTGCTTCATAATTGCCTATCCAGTGAAGATTTCTGGGACACCCTGATTAAATTTGGCTTTAAATACTGTTCTTTTAAAAAATGTTATTTTAGTTTTCTTGGTGGGTTTTTCTTATCATTTTGTCCATGTGAAATATGAAAATGTTTATTTTTTTTCCTGCACTATAATGTTAATTCCAGCATGGCAGGGATTTTTGTCTTTCTTATTGAGTGGACTGTCCCAAGGAGATGGGTCAAGCATGGTGGCAAACATCTTTAATCCCAGTAGTTAAAAGACTAGAGCAGGAGAATCAAGGCAAACCTGCTCTATATAGTGAGACCCTGTCTCAAACCAACAAACAACCCAAAATTTCTAAATAATATCTAAATGAATGGATCTGGGTAAGGGGATGAATGACTAGTTTTCCTTACTATTCTAGGAAATTCCCATTCCTCTTGTATGAAGGCTTCAGGAAGACTCTAGTAGATGAGACCCAATTCAAGAGTCTCATTCCTTTAACTCTGTTAATTTGTCAATCGCTGTGTTCTCGAAACATGGATCTTCAGATGATTATCTGCAGTGAGTTACATACCATGAGATGTCCTTAATTCAGGGAGTCTTTGGGAAGAGCACAGTCCTTGCTATGGCAGGGGCATTGTAATTTTGGTGCCTGGCCACTGGAGCTAACTTGACTCCTGTTCTTTTTCCAAGATTGGCCAGGCCTCTTTGTGAGTCTCGAGGGTAACTTTATTTTTGCTTAAAATATGGAAGTGTGGTTTCTGATACCCTAAAGCTTTAGGAACCTTATATCCACAGTCAGTAGCTAGTCTCTCCTTTGCCCTCTGCCTGGGAATAATGAGCATCAAATGTTTGCTGCCTCACCTTTCTGGCACCCTCAGGAGCAGCAAGCACCCTCATTGAGCAGTAAGGCTGTCAATGTCAGTAGTGAGACTAAGCTTGGCAAGTAGACATGGTGTTAGGAGCTGAACAATCAGAAAATGTAAAGTTTCTAGTAACTTGGAGTAAATTCCTTCTAATGGGTTTTGTATGTTGAAAGCCTTTCCATCAGTGGCAGTTAAAATATGTAATTATTTTTGCAAATTTGAAATGTTGCAGCAATTAGTGCTCATTGTGAAAGCTGTTAATTTTATACATGAAAACAACTTTTAAGGATTTCAACTAATTAAATAAATGGGAGAAAAATTAACAGATAATATGAAAGTTGTGAAACTATGTTAGACAGTTAAGTTTATGGATTTTTGAGGCAAGAGGTGCTTACAAAAAATTAACTAATAATACAAGGTTGCCCAATTAGGTTATATTGCAACTGCTGGTTTTGTAAAATTTTTTCATGTGCTAACAGTTATAATGTAAAAGTCAAAAAAACCTAAAATTTCATTTAATTCTTATTTATGAAATTCTGGATATAGGAGGGTAAATCTGGTAGAAGTATTTTGTACTAATGTATGAAAATGGAAAAATGAGACCTGTTGAAAATATTCGAAAGGGTGGAGGGGGGATAAAGGAGAATGATGTAGGAGGCGAATTTAACTAAATTATATTGTAAGCACTTTTATAAATGTCATAATTTACCTCCAGTACAACAATAATTTGATAAGAAAAAATTTTAAATCAAACTCCATTTACACAATGAGTTATGAATACACATTCTTTCTGTAGTTTTTTACTTCACAGATCAGTAAACAAAGTGCATTTGATATGTTAATATTGTACAACATTGCAAAGCTACAAAATAAAATTCAAAATAAATCATCTTTAGCATAGATATTTTAAAGATTTAAAAGCTAAAATGTTTTATGAAGAAGAACGAAATGTTATCATTCGCTGGTAAATGGATGGAATTGGAGAGCATCATTCTGAGTGAGGTTAGCCTGGCCCAAAAGACCAAAAATCGTATGTTCTCCCTCATATGCGGACATTAGATCAAGGGCAAACACAACAATGGGATTGGACTTTGAGCACATGATAAAAGCGAGAGCACACAAGGGAGGGGTGAGGATAGGTAAGACACCTAAAAAACTAGCTAGCACTTGTTGCCCTTAATGCAGAGAAACTAAAGCAGATACCTTAAAGCAACTGAGACCAATAGGAAAAGGGGACCAAGAACTAGAGAAAAGGTTAGATCAAAAAGAATTAACCTAGAAGGTAACACCCACGCACAGGAAATCAATGTGAGTCAATGCCCTGTATAGCTATCCTTATCTCAACCAGCAAAACCCCTTGTTCCTTCCTATTATTGCTTATACTCTCTCTACAACAAAATTAGAGATAAGGGCAAAATAGTTTCTGCTGGGTATTGAGGGGGGAGAGCGGGAGGGGGTGGAGTGGGTGGTAAGGGAGGGGGTGGGGGCAGGGGGGAGAAATGAACCAAGCCTTGTATGCACATATGAATAATAAAAGAAAAATGAAAAAAAAAAAAAAAACTAAAATGTTGGTAGTAGAAAAAAAAGGTTACCATCCCAATCAACCCTACATTTTCTTTGCTTTTGACTTCAACTGACAGCAAGACACAACATCATAACAAAAATTCCAACATACTGAATTCACGAAGAAATGAGTTTGCTGACTTTTCTAAAAATTTGAGGAATGAAACTGTAACAATAAAATTAGTTGCAATTCAATGTTGTTCCTAAGTCCTCAGATTTGCTGTTGGATGTAGAGATGACTTTATTTACAATGATTTTCAGATTTGAGCAAAGATTAATTTCAATAAGCAGCAGTTATTACTCAGTTCAAGGGTGAGTGAGGGACAACTGAACCTTCGGCATAGATGGCGAGGTGAACACCCACAATCACAGATACGGTGCTGATTCCCACATTTTGTGAATGTTGTCTAACATCTCTCTATGAAATGTTGTTTGAAAATGAAATAACTGAGTAATTTTTGTGGCTGTGCTTATAAAATATGATTCTGTTTTTTTAAACTGTGAATGTTTTATGATACTTAATTGTGTATGTGAAAGCTTTTGCTGATAGCTAGGTGACAATATTGGTAAACATTCGGTATCTCTACCTGTCCATTTATGTTATTACCTATTTCATAACTTACTAGGTAAGTTAAAATTTCTCAAATTTGCTTCCTTTCACTTTTCTTAACTAGCAAGAATGAATATATATTTAATAGTAGGTATAATACTTAAGATATTAGAAATATATAATTCTAAAAATTAGTCTCAACTTTTAGGTTTAGTTATTATTGTTCTGATTGGCTAAGCACTAAACATTAAATTTATTTGTTGAACTTTCCTTTTTTTCTTGTGTCTTTTAATTGTAGTTACATTTTTTGATTCAACTTTAATCATTCCACTTTTCTAAGCAATGTTAATTTAAGATATTCATTTGAGTTTATGTATACATATAAGTGTGGTTATACATATCATATTATATGGATATGTTATATTTATCTTTTTTCCAAAGTATTATGATCACCCTTAGACACAATAATATCCATAAAATGTATCTGAAATTACGTCAGTGGGAAAGTTGTCATTGGTGTTAACCCAACATTTAACTCAACTGTAAAGTTAAACTAGTCATCCTAGAGTGTGTTATTTTAGTCATCTTGTTAACTCAGTGTTTCACATAAATAGCAGCAAAGGTCCCCAACACCAGAATATGTTTTCAAGTCCCTGTGTCTCCATAAGGTCCCTGAAAGACTTTGGCTCCAAGGACTTGTGCCTGTGTGGGTTACAGAAATGATACAGATGAAGCAAATTACAGAGGATTATGGAGAACTGGAAAACAGAACCATCACACATATTTTTTAAAAATACAATTCAGATGAAGAGTTAGCAAATTTTTCTTATAAACAATCAAATGACTATTTTAAGGTTCATGTGATAAGAAGAAAAGGTAAGTAGCTCTATCATAAGCACATGTACATCAAAGGAGATAGCAGTTTTTCACAAAAATTTAATTGACAAAACTGAAAATATAAAAATGACTAGTTGTTTCATTTTTTTAATACAGGATTTGTATTACTTTTTCACTGCTACTGTAAGAAGTTGCTTCAATTGAGCATGGTAAAACTAACCCTGATAATTTTCTGACTGCTTATAGGTAAAGAAGTCTGGGCAGCATGTGTCTTAACTGATTCTTTTGTTATATGACATCTAGATAACAAGGTGTCTGCAGTAGGGTTGTTCTCCTTTCTGGTTTTCTAGTGAGAAAACCACTGTCATTCTGTCATTCTGGCTATTGGTAGAATTTTGCTCCTTGTGACTATAGGACTGAAGTCTCCATTGTTTTGTTGTATTTGTTAAGTTTTGTTTGTTTTTTGCCAGCTGTAGGCCAATCAGGAGTTATTTATAGCTTTGAGAAATGCCTTTGTCCATCCTCAAAGCCAGCAATGGCAAATTGAGTCCCTGTAATATTTAAAATTCTCTATTACCTCCCTTCCTGACCTATCTCTCCTGCTTCCTTCTCTATGAATTTGTCTTTATGAGACTATTCCAATTTTATGGCTTTTGTTATGATCCTGACTCCACCTGCATAAGTGAGGACAGTATTTGTTTCTTAAACTCAGTTGACTATTTTCCTTAATCTCACCTATAAGGCCCTCTATGGCAGGACACACATCAGTGTTGCATTGAATGAGGAGATAATGCGAATTTTAGTGAGGGGCTATCTTTAGAAATCTGATGATCACAGATATATTAATGAAAAGAGTGGTATTTTATTTTGTTGGATAACATATTGCTTGTTAAGATTCAGTTTTAGTATTTGTCTTCTTCTACAGGCCTTACTAAATCAGTTGACTCCTGGTTTGGCTCATGGGCCAAAGTATTATGGACCCATGATCGGAAATATTTTGTAGCTATTAAAAGTCTTGAGAAAAGGTTAGATCAAGAAGAATTAGCCTAGAAGGTAACACACATGCACAAAGAAATCAATGCGAGTCAACTCCCTATATAGCTCTCCTTATCTCAACCAGCAAAAACCCTTGTTCCTTCCTATTATTGCTTATACTCTCTCTTCAACAAAATTAGAGATAAGGGCAAAATAGTTTCTGCTGGGTATCGAGGGGGTGGGGGAAAAAGGGAGGGGGTAGAGTGGGTGGTAAGGGAGGGGGTGGGGGAAGGGGGGAGAAATGACCCAAACATAGTATGCACATATGAATAAAAAATAAATAAATAAATAAATATGTTTTATGATTATAAAAAAAAAGTCTTGATGAATACATGACCATTTGTTGAAATGTCTAAAATATGTAAGTAAACTAAAGTATATGAGAGAATAGTGTCATTTTTCAATCATAAAATAAAAAACATTTCTAATATAAATTAATTGATCCCTGTATCTATATTTATTTAAACCAGAAGACATACAATGTTCTGTTAATATTGGTAATCTCTGGATGGAGGACAACAGGCGAAGTTGATGCATTTTCTTTATGTTTTTCTCTGTTTTTCAAATACAATATCTGAACTTTAATTTCAGAATTTAGGAAAGAAAAATAATTTAAATGGTATCAAATATTTCAGAATCAAGAACTTGGCAAAAGGTTTTTTTCATTTAAAATATTCAACATTAGGGCAACACTGCAGGATATAAGAAAATGGAATACCAGTCTTCACAATAGCATCTCTTACTAACGAAATCTGTGCTGAATGAGGGACCTTCAGTGACATAGGAGACCAAATCCTTAATAGGTCAAAGTGACAAATCTGTCCTGATTAAAGAATCACCGTGATTATTTTGACAGTTCCATATGAAAGTGTAAACTGGTTTTTATAGGTCTCAAGTAAGACTTTTTAATAAAAAACTCAATTAGGAATCCACCACCAAATTCCTTTACAGGTGATGCAAGTCCCATATTTAGACTTTTCACTTTCTGTTTACTGTGATTCATTGAAAAAAATAGTGTGAGGATCCCCTTTCATTGGTTGAATATTGTACCTCGTTTTTGAAAATCAGGAAACCTTAACTCAGCCAGTCATCCTCCTAGGTCTGTAACAACATACTTGATTAGTTTTCCACCCTTTGTCCACTCAGAATTAAGAAAGCCAAAAAAAAGATAAAAATGGTAGTCTACAGAAGAAGAAAAGCAAGAGGAAGAAGGCTTCTTCACACAGTCTAGTGGGAGTGTGGGTAGAGAGAGGGGAGGGGAATGTGTGGGAGGGGCATCTTGGAGGTGAAGAACTGGAGATGACGGGGTTGAACTGTTGACAGTTGTGAGCTGGTTCTACTGGCACAGACAGAATCAAAAGGCCCTTCCCATGAACACAATTTATTACATTGTGATAACATGTATATACAAATAATGTTGAGATGCAGCAGAATCTTGTGGAAAAAATAGAGTACAAATTAAAAAACACATAAAAATGTGTCAAGAATCCAGAGTACCTGGGAATAACATAATGATTGAGTCACTGAAATCAAGTGCCTTGAGAAATAGCTCAATATAAATTCTCTGAGAGGCTATCTTGGAGTAGAAAGAGATGAAATTGCACCTTAAAACTTCTTTGTGGCATATGTTACCTTGGTTTGTTGTCAGATGTTGTGCATCTAACATTCATTTATTCTGATTCAACTAGAGGGTTCAATATTTGGGGCAGGATCTGAAAGGACAGTCAGGATGAGACCTGCAGATAAGAAAGTTCTGATGTTTGGGCATCTTACTGCTAATAAAACGGCCAAGTTAAACCTGTACTAGTTAAGGGATTTGTAAGGTCCTACAAAAATGTGACTGGAATCCAGAGTGTGGACTTGGGGTGGAGGTAAGACAATGACTTGAAGAAGGAAAAGTTGTGTTAATGGGCTTGTTTAAAAGGGACAAAGATATTTAACTTTTTCTATATTTTGCCAAAGGCTTTCCTGGCCCTGCCATTCAATATCAGCTTTCCTGTCATTTTGGAATTTGTGGTATATTGCAAGACCCTGATTTAGACTGGCAGGAGGTTTAGAATATTATTCTTGACATTTCATTTTAAATTTAGTGTCAAGTAAAGTAAATATTTTAAAAATATCTTCCGTCATCTATCCCAAGCATCAAACATAAATTTATAAAATTATTTATCTCAAAATAAAATTTTCTCTACCTTGGTCGAGTATAATTCAAGAATATACTTGAACAGTAACAGTAATTTCATCCAATTTCCAGGACCTGTCTTTCATTGTGGAGGAATAAATTTCTATATTTTATGTCTCTATATATTCTCCAATGGGGCAATTCAAAAATAAAAGTGCATCCTTAACATTAAATTTCTTTGCTTTTGGCTTGCACCAGAACTTTCCCCTCATTTCAATGTAGCTTTTGTACAGGAATGTGCAATAAAAAAGCTAATAAACTTAATAAATGGTTCAGTTGCATGAGTGCACCTGTGTGTTGCCTCCATCCTCATTATCCATTTCCTCAGACATTGTCCATACCTCGTCTTGGTCACAGAACCCTATTGTAAGTCTAATAAATAGTGCAATAAAAGTAAATAATCTGAGAAAATATTACAGTGAAATCTGAAAATAGTTTTGTTGTAAATTTATGCACATTTTTATCCACTCTGCTAACTACAAGTATGCTGTCATTCTACTGTTCTCTTTATGCCTCCCACAGGAATGTGACACAAATCCTTATTTCTTATGAGCTTCATTCATATATATATATTAGAGCAGCTCAATGCCAGAAATTATTTTCTCAATAGAATTGTGAAAATGGTTTCAGACAACAGTGTGTGCATGTCCATATGTGTGTCTATATATGCCTATACATGTAACTTCTGAGACTACTTTCTAAATCTGTCTACAGGTTCACAATAAAATAGAAAATTATATTTTTATTCATGTTCTGCAGACATCAAATGTTTTTTATCATGATAGTCTTATACATTTGAACAACCTGGATTTTGCTTAAAACTTCTGAATAACAGATTATTTCCTAACTGATCTGCACACGTGAGTTGAGTGCTGAAATTGTGCAAGTTTAGGAAGGCAATAATTTCAAATGCTGCTTCATACTTAATTGCTTATCAAATACTGGCATGATAGGAAAGATAGACTCACCTTTTCCGGTCTTATTAGTTTATGAACTTTAGATACATTTAGCTAAGTGTCAATTGAAAACAAGACTGCCATCTAGTTAGTGATATGCTGCCGTGTTTGCATTCATTCTTCTACATCTGCTTCATTGGCACTTGAACGCAAGTAGACTCAGTACCTTTGACAGCTAATAGCTGTCCACCAGACAAGGTTTTCACTAGTGGCTTACAGGGCCTGAGAAATGCACAGAAATGAATAAGTGATCTTAGTTTGACAGATTCTTTTATGTAGTTTGAGGAGCCCCTAACTGACTCTTAAGTTTGCTTTTTATGTTGTTTTCCAAAGAAATGCATTGGAGTGATAAAAGACTTTCAAGATGAAAATCTTGGCTAGATCTTAGCTGTGCCACTAACATTTACATTATGCACATTTTATATAGATGCACAAGAAGGTGTAACTTTTAGATCATTTGTGTAAAGAGAAGGATTTTCACCCTAGAATTATATTTCATTCTTTTAACCAAAAACATGACATTCGATAGCCAGATAACCTCTGAGAACCTAAAAAATGGAATTAATGTTTAAGGGTTTATGTATAGTGAATAGTAAAAGTAGAGAAAAGTTTTAAACAAGTAGTGTATAGAAAAATTTATAGTAAAACTTGTATTTTATATTATCTCTACTATGAGTTAGAGGAAAAAGAATACAATTTAACTTTTAAAAATGGCATATCCCCAAAATTTCTCCCAAGATACCTTTAAATCTTTTCTTTATAATACAAACTGTCATTTAATTGGCGCTCACTTGTGCTAGACAGTGGTGGACACTGTTAGCATGCCACTCCTTCTTATCTTTTAATAATCCTACAAAGTAAGCCTTATCAACCTCCTTTCCAAATGCTCTCTTATTCTCAGAAGAATTAAATTACTTGAGCAAGTTCATAAATGCAGTGGGTGGCAGACATTGAACACACACCCAGGTTGGGATCTCAAAGTCTTGATGGTCACCACCAAATCACAGCGCCTCCTGAGGTCTTTTTGGTCATGGGGAACACATCTGCTTCTTTTATTTCTTGAGTAAATGCTCTTATTTGAGTGGTTTATTGACCACTGCTTTTTTGCTCTGTTTGACTGACATTTCCCTGCTGGCTTGTTTTCCTGTGTTTCAATTCCTCTTCTATGCACTGAGTGAGAATACAGTCCTAAAGAGAATAGTCACTTTACTACATCAATTTCAAGATGTAAATGGCCTCCTTAAAATTTGCATAAATACTCCCAACATTTAAAGTAATGCAAACCAATGGAACATAGTTAATGGTTCAACAGGAAAATGCTATATGCAATTTGTTTATAAAATATTGCCTGATCTGAGAACATTTTTGAAGTGAATTACCTATCTGAAATTTATTTAATGACTCTACAAAGAATTTTTTGAGCTATGCTTTTACCAAAATACCTAGAAAACAAGTGCTCTATATTATAAAATATTTGAAGTAACTGAAACAAATAATACAGGAGAATGATGGAGGGATGAATTCAACTATGTATGATACATTGTAAGAACTTTTGTAAATGTCACAATGTATCACCGATACAACAATAAAAACCAAAAAGAAAAAAATGAGCTAAACTATCAGAGCATTTAGAATGTAGCACATAAGAGATACGAGCTAGCTATTATTTTGGTTTTATGCTTTGTTAATTTTCATCTATAAGTTTATATAATATTATCAAGTGCATAAACAGGCAAAATATCTGTTGTACACGACAAAATTTGCTTTTTTGCTATAATAAAAAAAGAGAAACACATAGTAATAATCACCATATATAATTTATTATTTTATTTTAATAGTCTATACAGATACATATTTGCATATAAAATAATTTTACTTTTTTATAAACACATGCAATTATAGGTTAGTAAATAAACATTTCACTTAGCTTCTTATATTGCTTTAATCATGGCAAAGGAAGTGCAATGAAATTGTATACATTTAATGTTAAAACTAATTTAATCTGTCTATAAAGATTCTTCCTTGATTAAGGAAGGTAACTGCTAACAATAATCATGAAAATACTATACTCGAAGTATAGAATTGAGGAGCCTTGTTTGGAAACTCCTCCACTCTTAGGGTCTTTACTGGCCTACTTCACACTTTTCTATCTCAAGAAACTCTCCTGTTTACACTTTAAAAAAAAAAAAAGAAAGCATTATAGTGCACATTACTGCTGATTGGTACTGTTGCCCAAAGGTGTGAATGAATTCATAGTAAAATGAAACCTTAAGCACACCCAACCTGTTTATATTTGTAGGCATAAAATCCCATCCTCCTCTCAAATTAAACCTTCAAATTCTAAACCTGATCTTTTGAGCATAGAAAGCACTTAATAAATGTTTGTTGTAATGGAATAATTTTCAAACTATTCCATGATGTGTTTGGAACAGTTTCTGAAAAAACATTCTGAACAATTCTAGCCCGGCAGTGTGTCCTTCACACAGAATGAGTCCATAATCTCGTACATCTGTCACGTGTGTGGCACCATATTACCGTTTTGGAGTCACTTAGTGCTAGTGTGTTTGGTCTGTGGGAAATTCGTCAGTAAAGAAATCACTTCAACATTTTCATTGTTTCTCAAGCATAATTAATCAAACAGCCTGTTAAGCTCTCAAGATTTTAGAGGTCTGAGGACAAGAACTCCACAAGCTAGGTGAGTGCTCTACCTCTGAGCAATAGCCTCAGCACCGAAGATTTCTTGTTTGCAATTTAAAAATATTTTTTCTTAGGGTGCATTACACTTAAAATATGTTAAACATAAGGTAAGGGTGAAAGAGGCTGAATGTAGTGGAAATATAATGTACTCATGTATGGAAATGGAAAAATGAGACCTGTTGAAACTATTCTAGGATTGGGAGAAGAAGGGAAAAAGGAGAAGGATGGAGGGGGTGAATTCAATTATGATATATTGTAAGCACTTTGTGAATATCATAATGTTCCCCCAGTATAACAATAATATAATGAAAGAAGAAAAAAAAATCAAATTCAGAATGTTCCTTTTCTTACTTCATTGTGAAATCCCTTTTCTTTTTACATGAGAATGAAAGTAACGGTTGCTACAAACTATTCATGACTAAATTGCTTCTCACTGTAATTTGTTCTTGACGTGGAGACTTCATCTGTGAAACTGGAAGTTACAATAGTTTTTTTTTTTCTTTTTCTCAGTTTTTTTTTTTCTTTTTCTTGGGTTTTTTTTTTTTTTTTTTTCTGCAGTACTGAGGATCAAACCCAAACCCAGGGCCTTGTGCATGCCAGGCAAATACTAAACCACTAAGCTACAACCCGAGTCCCGTAATTTACAATAGTTTTAATGTGTTAACAGCAGTTTCACATGTTCCGGGAGTGCAGAGGAAAGTTGTGCATCGGGTACATGAGTTTGATGGAGAGGCAGAATGAGGATCGTAAGTGCATAGGGTTTGGAGTTAGGAATCTGGGTTTGAATCTCAGCGTTGCAACAGGAAGGCTGTGGTTCTTAAGTTACTCCAAATCTCATTTTGTAGATCATTAAAAATGGTTGGGAAATCTAGAAATATGCTAAAAATACTTTATCTTTAGAGATGAAAAACATTATTCTTACCTTCTACAAGAAGTATAATGTCTAACTCAAGATTTTTATAAGTCCCTGTTACAGGCTGAATTATGTATCGCCAAAATTGATATTTTGAAGTTTAAGCCTATAATCCCTGAAAATGAACCCATGTGTATATATAGGATATATATATTTTTAAGGCATTAGGGTTTGAACTTGGGGCCTTGCAGTCGCTAGGCAAGTCCTTTACCACCCTCTTTAGCTTTAGTTTCTCAGATAGCACTGTGCCCTTCTGTCCAGGGCCAGGCATGGACAGACATCCTTCTACCCTCACTTCCCATGTTTCTGGGATGGCAGGCGGGTTCTATCATGCCCAGTCCAAAGGTAGGATTTTTAAGAAGATAATTAAGCTTAAGATGAGGTAACTATTGTAGGGCCCTAATCTAATCTGAGGGTAACCGCATAAAACAAAGATGTCTGGACACAGAAACATACAGAGGGAGAATTTTTTTAAAACACAGATGGTTTTGTACGGTCTGAGGAAAGAGGCTAGAACACATGGTTCCATACTGAAGTCTCCAGCACTCTGAGGCAGTCAGTCTCTGCTCTCTCACACACCTGCTCCATGACACTTAGCTGTGTCAGTTCTGACGAATTTATAGTCTCTGTGGTTCCCCACACCCTGGTCTGTTCTGATTCCCATGTCATGAGTCAAGTAAACTCTATCATCTGCGTCTACATGAAACATCACACAAAACCTGGAGAACAAAGAACCTGTTCTGTATTTTCTGTTCTGTGCTAACCTACAAAGGTACGCAGTCCTTGTTCTTTGCTTTCCCTGAAATCCCTCACACAGCATTTGAAGTGATTCAATGGTTTAATGTGACAGCAGCATAAACAATTCAGAGTTGAAGATCATTTCCTCTCCCTTGTTGCAAGTCTTTCATTTACTGCACATGGGAATTTCTCACTTGTATTTCTTTGCAAACTCCGGATCCTAATTGCTGTGACATTTGTAATTTTCTCCTCCCACCCCATCAAACAGAATCTCCCAGTTTGTCTAAGGTATTTCCCTTTAGATCCTTCCAACAAACTTCACTCCTGCATTTTATTACATAGAAAATCTACCATTCCATTTGGATCTGGATTTGCTTTAATAAAAATCCATGGGTGTCACACAGAACCATCATAAGTGCTGGCCCAGGCTCAGAAATGTCAACTTTATTTTCATGTGTACTCTGTCTTCACAGGCAGAAAAGGCAGAATCAAACATATCTCCCATCTTTTATGTCCAAGTATCTGTGAATTTTCTCTCACTACTACAAAACACATGAATGGGTTTTGGTAAGGACTGAAGATAAAATGTCTTCATGAAGAGTAGACTAACATAGATTAGAGGAATAAGTAAATATTAGTTTGTTAATTAATTTTATATATGTATATGTATATATATGCTAATAATATTTTTAAGAAGAAGGTCTGGTAGAGCAGTTCAAGTGGTAAAATGTGTGCCTAGCAAGTGGGAGGCCCTGAATTCAAGCCCTAGTACTATCCAAAATAAATAAATAAATAAATAGATAGATAGATAGATAAAATTTAGCTGGGCGCCAGTGGCTCATATCTATAATCCTAGCTACTCAGGAGGCAGAGATCAGGAGGATAGACATTCAAAGCCAGCCTGGGCCAGTAGTTCACAACACCCTAAGTAAAAAACAAAAACACTCTCACAAAAAAGGGCTGATGAAGTGATTCAAGGTACAGGCCCTGAGTTCAAGCCCTAGTAGCACAAAAAAAAAAGAAGATATTTTAATGACTACAGGAGTGTGAGTAGGGGATTTCTAAAAATAAAACAAGAAAGCATTAGGGTGGTGATAATAATTACAGTGCAAAAATGAAAGAATATAGATTTAAAATTCTAAGCAAGATAGATTACAAATTGCTTGGTGTGTTGATGGCTGAATTAGTCTGCACAAGTTACTGTGACTCTCATCTGTCATCTCTGTCAGTTTCTTGGCCACACCCTAGTGTTTTTCCGAGAAAAACTTTCATTTTGTGCTGCATGGCTTGCTGAGGACTTTCCAAATCTCCAAGTGCCAGTCCATTTGGCTTAACACACACTGCCAGTCACCTCTTTCCTGTTCATTTTACTATAAGCAGGAAGGCGCACCAGGCCAAACCTTCAATAAATTGCTTAGGAGTCTCTTCTGATAAATATTTAATTTCATCATGCACAAGTTCGGTGTTCCACCAAACACTGGAACCCAAGTCAGTCAAAGTCTTTGCTGTCTTATATTATGGATCATTTTCCTTCCACGTTCTAGTATCCCATTCCCCATTTCTGAGACATCACCCAGTTTGTCTTACCATCTATAATTTTACCAAAAGTTTCCATCTTCTCACAGAAATCTTGGCTTTTTCCAGTTTGAAAACTATTTGGTATCTGTTCAGCACCCAATTCTACAGCCTCATTCACATTTTTACATGTGTGGTAAAGCAGCATCCTACATCTCATATCAAAATATTTGTTAGCTTGCATAATAAAATAGTTTTGCCAAATATTCTGCAGTTCCAAGGGCAGTATCAAAAAAGTGAAATCCTTTGCTTAAAATACCATGAGCTCATCCACAGGGTAAAATCACTATAGACAAACGGTATCTTACACTGAACCTAAATACAGTGGTGTGTCTTTCTCTACCACTAGAAAACAATCACAGAGTATGGGATATTGCCTGGCAGTCCATGGATATATAGACTCTTAATAGAGCCTGTTGACAAGAATAATCCAATAAAATGTTTCACATTGGAAACACACTTCAACATTGCAAACATTGAATTGATTAAAATATTTCAAAAATTATTCATTATTTAAATTATTAATGAAATACCTGAAGATTTATATATGATAGCATCTGAGTTCATCAAAAAGTCTCTGTTAATCATGGTTTTTAGCCATTAACACTAGCCTCTTTAGAAAGGGAGTTATAAAATAGTTCCATAGTAGAAATTCTGAATCTATGATCAGTAAACCAGTAAGGTGCTGCCCTCTATCCTATAACAAGCAGACATATGCAGGAATATGGTATGCATATGAAAATAATTCATTGTTAATGTTTTACAAATAAAAGCAATTTGATGAAAATTTCTAAATATCCCATCTTGGAACGAACCTTTTCTTTTTATTTTGCAAAGCTTCCTCTTTTTCCAGTTTTTATGCTAAAAGATTTTTATAATAAAATTATGGAGCTTATTAGGAGTTTAATTCGTTTTAATATTATTCTATATTGAAGTATTCAGGGATATTTTTTGTTTAGTTTTTTTGTGTGTGTGGTGTTAGGGATAACACTCACAGCCTGCTTATGCTGAACTAGTGCTTAACTGTGAGTGACACCCCAGCCTGAAGTATTCAATTTTTAAATCCAAATTGTTTTAATTGATGTTGTGAGAACTACTGCCCGAACAGATCATACCAAGATTTATATAAAGATTTTATCCTTAATTCTAAAAAATTTAAGTGCATTTTGTGGTGCCTTTGAAAAAGAGTGCTTATCTTAAGGGAAAACAGAAACATCAACATATCTCAATTCTTCCAAACTTCATTCCTTCTGTCCCTTAATATAATCAGTTCATCTGAATCTTGTAATGTATACTCAATTCTCTTATCACATTTCAGGCATTAGGCTTCAGTAAGCTCATGTAGACCTTCATTTCTTATTTTTACAACCTGGAAACCCAAAATTCAATACTCTGTATTTGTCAGAGTTCTCTAGAGAACAAGAACCAGTAGAATATATGTAATTATAAGAACCAATAGAATATATGTAATTATAAGAAGGGATTTACTAGCTACCTGGAGATTGAAGTGCCTAGAGGGAAACTAATAGCTTGGTCCAAGAAACCTGAACCTTCAGAATGAGAGAGAGAGAGGCCAATGATGCAGACCGGTCTGAGGTTGAAGGCCTGGAATCCCCATGGAGAATTTGCATTCAAAGACTGAAGGCCATGGAGAGGGTTGCCACAGCAACAGTAGCAGAGATGGGCGCTGCTCTGGAAGGGAGAGCATGCTTGAGTGGTGGTTTCCCCTTTGCTTTTTCTTCCATCTGGGTCTAGCTTGTTGGATGACATCAACCACATTCAAGGGAGGTCTTCACTTCTCTGGAAACACCCTTACAGACACACCCAGAATTGTGTTTTTCCAGTTCTCTGGGCATCCTTTGTTCTAGTTAAAACCAAAATTAGCCATTAAACCAATGCTATTGGGTTTAGATTGAAATAACCATGATTTCAGTTCGTGTTGGCATACAACCAACTTTTGAGATGCTGCCTTCCCAGATACTATCTCTGAAAAGGCATTGCATGTTTAATTGTGCCATGGACTAAATGAGGGCCTTTTACATTCTTAATCCATAAAACTTGTATTTAAATTCAATGACAAAGAGCCTTCTATAACCCCCTCACACTTTAATAAGCAGAGAAACTGAGGATTAAAGAAAAAATTTCTTATCGTTACTTAACTTGAAGTCAAATGTAACAAATTCACTGATCTGAGATTCAAGTTTGGAAGTGTTCTACTAGAGTCTATTATTTTTCTGCTATGTGAAGATGATTATCCAATCAGTATCATATTTTCCATCCTATTGAGTCCAAATAGACTAATATTAATGTAATCCCATAATCTGGGTGTGATATATGATTTGTTGTCAAATGATTGCAAAAAGTCAAATTTATTAGGATTAAAGAAAATATCAGCACATTCAAGGCTTAATACCACGTATTCATAGCATGGAAGGTTACATTATGGTTTCTTTTCTAAACATAAGCACTGCTTCATATCAAAGAAGAAATGGGCAAGGTAAGGAAGGTCTCAACGCAGTGAAGGAACAAGCAATTCGAACTCTGGCCTGGTCCATCTGTACTTCAGATTGTTGTTCCAGGAACATAGCAAGACTGAAACATCTGAGATTTTAGCCTGGGTCGAGAATGGGTGGGGATTAAAATTACCAGATGAAATTTCAATGTATATGTACTGTAAGAGGTAAAAGATGAGACAAAGGGAAATATCAGGATTTTAGATGGGAGCAGAGAGAAACTGAGAAGAAACAAAGCGAGGGTGAACAAACATGTCAGAACAGAGAGGCAAACAGAAAGGAGGGCCCAAGAAGTGCTTGGTATTTCTGTCTAATTCCACAAGACATGTGCCTTTGCAAGTGTTGTTTCTCCTTCTGTGGTTCATATGCCACAGCATAAATGTTGGGTTGAGAATCTTCCCTGACAACTAACTAACCATAGACTCTGTAACTGTAATGCTTTCTGGTTTCCTCGCTTGTTAGTTGTCTGAATAAAGATAGGGCCTTTTATCACATGTGGTTCCTCCATTTTCTTCTCTTCTGCAAGCCAGGTCTGTCTCTAACCTGATTGTCTAGGCAAGTGGGCTGTGCTCACTGACCTGGATCCTTTTGACAATTCTTGTCCACTAGTGTGTTCCTATACCAAACATTCAGTCAGTAGTTACCACTTGGTAACATTGGATTCATAGTTCCTCTAATGAGGTGACAAATGTTTCCTTGAAATATAAAACAAATCAATTAAAATGTGTTATTTGACATCTTTATTAGCTAATATGCCACAGTTTTTCTTCTGAAGTTTCAATTACTTGCACTCATGGCTTGTGAGCCTGCTTTGGATGTATCATGAGAAGGTTTAAAGTAGCCTCACACTGTAGCAATGCCTAGGTCATTGATTTCACTTCATCTCATCACCACATATCATTCAAGATGGAGAGGGGGGTATTTAGTACATAACATATTTTGAAGGAGACCCTATTCCTATAACTTTTACTACTCTAGTGCTATAATTGTTTTAGTATGTTGTTATTTTTGATATCTAGTCTATAAATTAAGCTTAATCATGTAGACGTATATATAGGAAATAGAGTACATGTGGGTTTGGTGTTCTCTGTGGATTTAGGCATCCACGAGGGGTCTTGGAATATAATGTTGTAATATAATACATCACACATCATAATATTAAGTAATCATATGCTATAAAGTTTGCTCACTATCTCAGCAGCATCTGTCACAAAAACCATAGCTACTGTATTCTAAATTCTTGGGCTTCTGGCATGCAAGTAAAGTCAAAGAACTGAGAGGATTCTGTGCCACCTGGTCAGAACCTACCACCCTTTATTTTGGGGGTGCCTATACTTTTCTTTTCTTTCAGTTCAACTCTCCCACAAAAAAAAGAGAAATAAGAAAGAAAGAGTAATGATAGTAACAAGTTAACTCTGCAGAAACCAGGTCATTTCCTAGTGATGTAGGGCCTTAGTCCTGACTCCGTCCATTGCCTCACTTCACTTTTATGTCCAACTTTTGCTATCTCTATCAAAAGACCTCTACAAATTTTATGTCCATGGCACAAAAATTTGAGTCCTTCCCATGCCCACTACATTTCAAACTAGGGTCTCCCTAGAAAGTGTCTCATTCAACAACCAGCTTTAGATACACCCTTCCATCCCAGTCTGCAACACGTACTGTTTCTCCCACCTTTATGTCCTCCTAGTTTTGAAGGACCACTCTATCATCATCCTTAGTCACATATGTGTTTACTAGAGGCAGCTTTTCAAATCTGCAGTTAATTTCTGAGAATTTATGAAGAGGAGACAAATAAAAACATGCTGATCAAATAAGTGAAAAAAAATAAACTAACATGGCAAAAACAGTATAGCTTCTTTTTTCTGGCTCCTAATAATAAATATTAGGGTTGTATAGCTTAAAATGCAGCAGATTGCTGCATAGCAATATAGAAATGATAATCTCTTTATAGATCCATATAGGTTCAGAATAACAGAAGCTATATAGCTTTAATAAACAAGTACAATTAAAGAAATTTAAGTCATCATGTCTCCCTGTAAAGTACAGGCATTTTTCGTCTCTAAAAGAAAAACTTCAATTCAAATTGATTTCACATTTTTTGGGTGGTACTGTATGTACTTTGAACACAGGGCTTCATGCTTGCTAGACAGGCATTCTACACCTTGAGTCATTCTGTCAGGCCCTGATTTCACATTTTTTTATCAGTGGAATCTCAGTCTTTTCTCTCTCTCTCTCTATTTCTCTCTCTCTCTCTCTATCTTTATCAAAATTTCATATGGAACCCCAATATAAATAACAGTCATGAACCCAGCTGGCTCCCTATGTACTTGTTATTTGTTGTCCTATACTCTTGTAGGCTCATGAGATCCCTCATTGAAAGCCATCAACTTTCAATTTGGAAATGACCATCTGATAATTCCTAGAGTTCTTTCTCATGCTCCACAAAAACAGTCTCATCAAAAGCAAATGCTCAGTATATTATATCACCTCGTTATATTTTTAATGTTTTTTGTCATTGTTCTAAACAGCTAAGGTTATTTTGTTATTAAAGATTACTGGTAAGCAATACTTAATAATTGAATATAAAATTGTTAATGTATTTTAGTACCTCTATGCCCAAACAAGTCTACTTATTGAATCTGTTATAATATTATTCCACTACTAAATAAATAAGTTTCCAATGATAGACAACACTTCTGAAAAACTGAAAATGATATTCTATAATATGTTTAAATATTGATCCTATACCTGTGAAATTACTTTGCCATACTGAATCTATCAAAAATATAGTGTTGCTAAAATATTGTAAGAATTATAACCAATTTTCTATTGTGAACTAATTCCTGCCCTCCTAACAAATGTTAGTCTATAATGCTGCTTGTAATCAAACTTGCTGGGTAAATTCACCCATTTTTTCAGCTATTTGACTTTTGCTTTCATCATTGGAAGCATCACATGGTATGATGTGAACCAGAATTGAATGTTGCCCACACAGCCCTCCACAAGATGCAGAAACATCAAACGTCCGAGCACATAGGGTTGGTCTTGGACACTTAAGGAGAAATGTGTTTGGAGTTTTATCAAACCAATAACTTTCAACAGAGTTTGAAACATTTGTTAAAGTTATAATGTGGGCAGATATGCACATCCTTCAAACAGTAATGTTTTGTGTTTACTAGATGTACAGGGAGATCAAAGACTGTCATAAACCCTCACAATACCGTGTAAAGCACTGTTTTTGAGGTAGAAGCCTGGGTTTTCTTTACTTTCTTTAAAAAAGCATAAAAATCACATGGAAAAGCAATGACCTATATTAATAGCATATTTAGAATCTTAACCAGTGTTTCCTAACATTAAAATTTACATTTAAGGCTTTGATATAAACCATGTTGAAAATATTGAAACAATCGTCATACTTTATGAATGCTGTCCCCTGCATTTATTATACACCTATCCAGTGGCAAATATTGCAATAGATATAACATCTGCCAGAATATAAACTAAACTATAACTCATTTTCCCAGAATGCCATGGAAATACCTTCAGTTTTCTTCTCAAATTGTGACATGATTAATAAAAAGATATGTTTATTATGCATCTCAAAACATCAAAGTTAACTGAGCTGAGAGTGACATTTGAATATTTACACATACTTCTTTGACTACTGTGTGTTGTGAAGAAGAAAGTTCCAGGTGATATTTGACTGAAAGCCCCATTGCTAAATGTTTATTACAAAAATATATGCCCCTTGCACAAAACACATTCTTTAAAGTTCTGATATTTCAGCAACATATTGTACCTGAAATATTCCAAATAATTTTCCCAACAAACTTTTAGTTGAGAAAGAATGCTTCAACTCACAGAAACAAAGAGATCCTATTTTAAGAAACTGTACATTTAAAGTAAGATAAAGATAAGGCGCTAATCAATAATCTCCCTTGCCAAACAATACTTGAGCAACAATAAATTCAGCTGGGTGTGTAGAGCTTCTGTCACGGGACTATGTCACTATCCAATGTGCACAGTCATGACATATTCTGTGGAAATAGGGGTATAAGAATTTCTTACATTTGACTTAATTACTTCTGATGCATCAACTTCTTCATGGTAACAGGAAAGAGACAAATGGAGGTTCTAATGTAAAGGAAGGTTAGATTCCTCCATTGTACTCCATGTTCTCCCAGCAAGGAAGGATTTAGGTGCAGTTTTCAAGGATGAGAGCCATGGTTCGTAGAAGGACCCTGGTTGGACAATAGAGAGCACCCAGCAAGCAAAACTTTTCTGGGTCTTGGGGTGAAATAAGTGTTTATTTATATTTGTTTAAATCTCACTTCAGCAGAATTATCTCTTTGTAGAAGTGCAAAGATGAGATCGAAAAAGTTGGAGAGAGAAGTGAGAGGTTTAGGTAAACATGAATTTCCCCAAACGTGGAATCTCAGACCATGTGTAACTAATGGCATTTTTCCCTAGAAGGAAAGAATTCAGTCTGATGTGAATAGGTAGGAAGTGTTCATTGAATTGTCACAAATATTTATATAAAATATAGCACAGCCTTCCTGTATTTAATTGCATTTTTGGACAAAAAGGAAAATCTAACAGAAGTCATGAGTAGTTGTTGGAACGTTCCACAGTAGAGTGTGTGCCTTTGCTGAGAAATGAAAGTTATATTGTGTGCTACCTTTTCATCTGGTGCGTGTATTTGCCAGCTGCAGGGACATGTCAGCTGCCATTATTCTGCAAATTGTGGTCCCTCTCTCAATTGCTAACCTCTTGTTGACAGTAATCAGAACTTGATGGAGGGGCCTGTGCAGGTGTGATGTGATAGCTGGTGCTAGTGTGATATAGTATGTGACAGTTTTAGTATCACATCCTGTAGGATGATACATCATCAAATAATATTTCAGATAATCCTTAGTCTTTCAGCAGAAATGTAATTGTTACTCATCTAATAATATTTCCAGATGGCACAGTGGGTGAGGTATGAGCTAAAAAGAAGACGAGGTTAAGACAATGAGTCCAGAGGAAAATGTGAAATAAAATTTTCAACAAAAGGCCAGGGATTGTACAAAAGTGCAGAACTCTTTCAAAGCTAAGATTCCTTCAGATTGGCCCTAAGAGAAGTGAGAGGAATAAATGCTTAATCTTTTGAAAAAGTAAGAGAATAGTTTGAAATGCTTTCCCCTGTAAAACTTGTTTCAAAGGACAAGAGTTTCAGGAAAAGTAAATGCTATTTGTTCCTTAGTAAATTTTAGTATGGGACATCCAACTCATAGAAATAACAGCCTTGTGGAAAATATCTGATGGTTAATATCTAAATATTTCAATATACTCTATTATTTTGAATTAAGTTTGATTTGTCAGAGGCCAAACTCAAAGGATTTGTTATCAAAAATTGCATTTGTCATTGCTAAATTGCAGTTACTAACTAGCGTTTCCTTCTCCACCACAGGTTACTTTGTTTGATTTTTGTATTTCTTGTTTGCTTTGGTCATACAGAATCCGAACTCAGGGCTTCATGCTCGTTAGGCATGTGCTCTACCACTTAAGCCACTCCACCAGTCCACCAGAGGTTTCAAAAACTTCTTTATTGACTAATTTGAAACCCCATTACTATTTACTATAATAGAAGGCAGTACTTTAAAAAGAATTTTCAGGTCTGTCAGTAATTGCAGGTCTTTCTAGGCTAGTTAACCACACTGACACCAACAACATGCCTTTTCCAATAGGCAGACATTTGATGAACAAATATTCTATGACACTTTCATACTGAAATTTTAATCAGTGAGGAACTTTTTCATGCTTTGGAGAAGAGAAAGTAAAGAAAAATATCTTAAATGTTTTTGTAATCTCCAGAAAATAAGTTCCTATGCTGCATTTCCCCAGAAGTCATTGTTTCTTAAAAATGGCAGAATTTATTACTTCATGGAAAGACTGCATTATTTAGTGGACACATTCCACTTCCTGTCTGACATTTTATTTATTTTTTATTTGGATGGCCAAAAGTCAGAGATATCAACATTTTATAACATTTCATAAAAAGGAGAAGTGAATATTTACTTTGGTGGAGTTTTCCATTCAAATGACAATGTATTTAATCAGAATCTACAAGATAAAGACCTGAGTATTTTATATCATTCTTGTGTAACTTTTAAGCACCTCTTGGAGTTAAGAATGGGGAAAACACCCTCATAACAAGCAGGTGAAAAATTTGTAATTCTTAGACAACTTTTTAAAGTAATTACATTGATTAATCCCAGTCACAAAGCAAATAAATAGGGCAGTCTAGATAATAGTAGCTATAGACAAAAGCCATAAGTTCGAGCGTTCTGCAAGTGTGGAGTGACTATAGATTATAGTAAGCTGCTCCACACTTCATGAATATGTGGAAGAAAGGAGTGAAAGTCTCCAAACACAAAGTAATGAGGAGGAGATGACAATGTTAATTTCCTGATTTGATCAGACACATTGAATACATTATTGAAGGATTGCAATATAACACATGACTATGTACTATTATCATATGCTAACCAAAAATTTTAAGTGTTTAAGGAGATAGACGTGTTAAAATACATTGATTTGATCATTACACATTATACAGGTTAATCTAACCATTGTTGGATAGATTACATCGTATCCAATAAATTTGTACATTTACCAAAGAAATCAGAAAGTCTGCTGTTTCAAATATTTCTAAACCATGAAGCTTCAATTTGAATCAATATGTTTCTATTTTATGAAATTGGTGGCTATAAATTAAAATGACTTTAGGTTTTTAATTACTTGATCATAATACAATTAATAATAAATATCAGCATAAATGGTATATGTAAGTCATGTCAAATGTTTAAATATACATTCTCTCACTCTCTCAATACCCTATGTAATGTCCTACTGGGTCACTTGATTGTTGATTGTTGTCTGTGCAAATGGGATGCAATCCCTTTTGCCTACGTAAGGAGCTAGTTTTGTCCTCTTTGGTGGTAGTGAGTGAGTTGCTGCCTGTACTTTTGGAATTCAGTCCATGACCAACATAACCTAGTTCTCCCCCATGTTTTATTCAAGCTGCTTAACAGTTTAATTCTCATATTTTAGTCTTTTAACTGTCTTTAATTAATTTTTGTATATGGAGTGAAATAAATCTCCAGTTTCATTCTTCTATAAATGGATATCTGCATTTACTACCTCCATTTTTTTAAAAGATTGTCCTTTTCTCATACATCCTCTACATCTTCAGTGAAAATCATTTGACCATAAACACAGATTTATTTCTGGGCTTTGTTTCCCGTTCTGTTGTTCACTGGTCTGCTTTAATGAAAGTGCCATGCTATTTTTAGTAGAAGAGCTTTGTGTGTTTTGAAGTCATTTTGCTGCCTTCATCTTTGTTTTGTTTTCTCAAGATTGCTTTGCCTATTCATGTTTTTTTGTGTTTTTATATGAATTGTAGATTTTTTGCCTATTCCTGTGAAACATAATATTGGCATTTTAATAGGAATTGCACTGAATCTGTAGATCACTTTGGTTGGTGTGAACACATTGCCAGCATTAGTTTTTCTAATCTTTCCATTAATTGGTATCTTCCTCAATTTCTTTAATCAATATTTCATAGTGTTCCACATACATATTGTTACTTATTTTGTTAAATTTACTTATTATATTTTAATTTTTGTTACTATTTTAAATAAGTTGTTTTCTCAGTTCCTGTTTTGGATAGTTCCTTGTTAGTGGATAATGTATTATATCATCTAAAAATTTTACTAATTTGTTGCTCAGTACTAACAGATTTTAGGTGAACTCTTTAGAGGTCTCTACATGCTCAATGAAAACATCTGCAAAACAGAAAACTTTACTTCTTCCCTTTCGGTATTGGCACCTTTTATTTCATTTTGCTCTTGCTAGAACTTCCTGCACTATGTTGAATGGAATTGATGAGATTTGTCAACTTTGCCTTGTCTTTAACCATATCAAAAAAGATTTCATCATTTCATCATTAAGGGGGAGGCAGTGGGGAAAGAGTATAGGAAGGTGAAGACAGTGCAAAGACTGTGCACATGTGAATATAAATGGAAAAAATGAGACTGTCGAAACTGTTCCAGGGATGGGGATAAAGGAGAATGATGGAGGTGTGAGTTCAACTATGATATATTATCAAGAACTTTTGTAAATATCACGATGTACCCTCATTACAAAAGTGAAAAATATGAGTAAATAAATAAATAAATAAAACCCCAAACAAGGATGCTGTTAGGTATGGGTTTGTCATATAGGCCCTTTGTTGTGTTGAGATATAGTCTAACTATTGTTATTTTTCAGAACATTTTAACACTAATGGATGTTGAATTTTGCAGAGCACAATTTCTGCATTTTTCATATTAGTCAGTAGGTTTTGCCCTTGATTTTGTTAATATGATGCATCACATTTATTGATCTACATAATATGAACCATTCTTGTATCCTATACTCCACTTCATAATGGTGAATTATATTTTCAATTATTTTGAATTTGATTTGACAGTATTTTGTTGAGTATTTTTGCATCTGTGTCCATCAAAGGTTTTGACCTGTATTTTTCTTAATTGGTACTGTTCTTGTCTAGGTTGATATCAGGGTAATGCTCCCCTCAGAAAAATGAATTTTTGAAGTATTCCCCCTCTTTGATTTCTTTTTACAAAAGTTTGTGAAGGGTTGGTGTTACTGCTCCTTGATACTTACAATAAATTATAAGAAACTGGAAAAAGAAAAAAAAGGTAACATCAGCATTAGAGAAGGAAAGAAATAACAAAGGTCAGAATGGAAATGAAAATAGACCAGAAAAATAATGGATAAAATCAACAAAAATTAGCTGAGTTTTTATAAAGATAATATTCTTTCAGTTGAAAGAACAATTGATACCAAGGAAATACTAAGAATCTGAAGAGACACTATGAACCACTAGTCACTAACAAACTAGTTCACATAAAAGAAATAGATGATTTCCTAGAACCACCCAGCCTACCAAGAATGAATTGGGAAAAAACAAAATCTAAACAGAACGGTAATGAGTAACAACTTTAATCAGTAATAAACTATCTCTCAGCACAGGAAAGCCCAGGACCTGGTGGGTTTCTATATATATTTTTAAGACCCAGGAAGAGAGACAGAAACAGTCTTTGTGGTGGGGTGATCAAAGGTAGATTCCCTCGTTCTCCTTCCAGATGAGGAAGTGGCATTCATTGTCTTACCAGACAGATAAACAAGGAAAACAGGATTTGCCTCACTTACTTGGTCCAATTTATACCTCTGCGTTCAAATGATGAGATAAAAAACTATACCTTCATTTTCTTTTATTTAGAAAATAGTTAATCAGATTAAACATTCTTCAATGTTTGTGAATAGATGGACAAATAAATAATTACATAAAGACATGATAAATCATTATGCACAATATAAATACACACAATTTATTCTCGGAAATTTATCAATGAACTAAGAAAAGAAAGATACCAGAAAATATCTGAGTTTTTGCAATTAGAAATATTGTCAAGGATGTTTGTCACACTGCTATTAATTTGGTAAATGTAGATATAGATGGCATGTCTGTTATATTGAATGCTAGCATGATTTACTCTGCTAATGAGACCCTAGAATGATCCCCTTGGTAATTACTATAACAAAACAAACAAGTGTAATATTCAATAGGGCTCTTTAATAAGATTGTACACTTTTGGCAAAATTATGATTCCCCTTTTTACCTTTTCCAAACTTATGAATCATTCAGGGAAAATTGCTCCTTCTTTACCATTACATTTATCCACATTTGTAGGTGATGATAGTAAAAACACTGACGCATTTAAAAACCAGCATGGTTTTTGTGGTAACAAATTGTATTATTTATTTTTAGTTTTAATGCTTTTCTCTTCAAAATCTTCACTCCTTATGTTGTTACAAGAAACAACTGAGACCAGTTAAATTTTACAAAGTTTACTAAAGTTTAAAAAAAAGTATCTAGAGCTGAGCCTCATTCCAGACTGATGATGAATGACTGCCCCTGTTCCATTTATAGTTGGAGAAAAGGAAATGAAAAATAGAAACATCTGGCTGGCTGTAGAGGCTGCCAATTACAGGCATGGAATCATAATTGGCCGCCTGTGATTGGCTGAAACTCGACTACTGTGATTGGCTGAGGCTCAGTTTCTTTCTTACAAGAGTACTTTCATAGGTTAGTTTACAATTTGTTTACACATCAAGTCAGGGTTCATTCACTGTATTTGGAAGCCACTTTGGACCAAGTTTGATCACTGAGTGTGGAGAAAAGTGTGTGTCAAATGCATTCAGTTTTCAATGTAAATTAATTTGCTAACTCAAAAATTTCCATTATACAATAGCCTTGCATTAAACATGCTTACTCATGTTTATGCTGATACTGTACATCGATTTGAGAACCATCATTGAATATAACTGATTAAAATGTTGTTTTTGGTCTGAAAAATATGAAGCAAACACTGCTGTATTAGTTATTTCTTCCATATGTGCTTCCAGAAATTGATACCCCTTTGTCCAAAGTATCAGTATTTGACTTCAGTCATTATATATAAAGGGTAAACTGAATCTAGTATCTTCCCTTTGGTTTAAAAATGTACCTATTGATGCACAGTGTTAAGAAAGATATTCTATACTTTCACTTTTAGCACATTTTTCCTCTTGAAATTTCCATGACAAGTATTACTACAAGTAATATTACTACAGTAAAGTTTTATTGCAATTATTTTCTGAAACAATTTCTAAGTTTAACATCTCTAAGAGTTATAGTAAGTAGGTTAGTCTACTTAACTATTTGTCGATCAATAAAGTTATATGGAGCTAAGTGCAAATTCTGAGATAGCGCACTTACTCAAAATAAAATCCTTCATTGTTCCAAAAAAAGAAAGGAATGAGAAGGAAGGAGGAAAAGACAAAGGGAAGGGAGGAGGGAAAGAGAAAGAAAGGGAAAGAAGGATTGAGAGAGAGGGAAGGAGAAAGGGAGGAAGGAAGGAAATAGGTAAGAACGAAGGAAGGAAGGAAGGAAGGAAGGAAGGGGAGGGAAAGAAAAATTTTAACATCAGTCCATATGGAAGACTTGAAGTCTGAGAGTTTTACGCCTGGATAAAGTTAGTGCCTTTCTTTGGATATTTCAGAATTTCATTTTATTCCAGGTGTGAATAACAGAACAGGGAGACTGTCTGCAAAGTACATTAGCTCTAAATTACTAATAAAAAACAGATTGTATTTAGGGGTAGAGTTGGTAAGGGAATTGAAATTCCAAGACCGCACATTATTGTTCACTTAGGAATATTGTGTTAGGTAACGGTTAAGAAGAAAGAGCAGTGGAAGGGCCAGTAGTCTTAACATCTGACAGCAGAGTGTGTTGTATGTGTGAACCATAATTCCCAAAGAGACTGGAGTCTGGATGTCCGCCTGCTTGATCTAATCCCATAATGTGAAGAAGGAAAGGCAGTGGAAGAAACAAGTGATTTTTATGTCATCTCACCCCCCTAAATTGTGCACTGCTAATTCAGGTGCTTCACATGAAATATACAAAAGTAGTTTTCATTATTATGGTCTATACATTTATATTTGTACTCTAAAACAAAAGAATAACAAAAATGTAGCTTTTCCTTTCCTCCCCTTTAAACTTTGCTATTCCTACTAATTTCACTATGTTGTGAACATATTGAAGCAGAAGACAAGCAGCACAGTATTTTGACTTGGTGGTTATTAAAAACTGTTGTCAAAATGGAAATGTATTATTCTTAGTACATTCAACACCTGCTCCATCACCTCCCTTCTTCCAGCCCCATCTACAAAAAGACTAATATTTATAACTGTTTTTATGACATCATGGCTTCTCGTCTCTTTGCCAGACTTTTTTCTATAAAATACTTACATGTTCATTAAACACATCTTGTGCTGATGTGTTTCAAGATACCTTAAAATACATATTTTTTTAGTTTATAATTACAAAGAAATCATGAAACTGAAGAAATGCTGAGGTATATGGGTGTCTTCAGTATAGCAATGAGCCCAGAATGGTGGGGTGAGATATGATTAAATCCACAAGGGGCACATTAAAGGACTGGATTTTTCGCAGAGTGGAATGAGTAAAATTATTCCTATTTCTGTTACAAGTATTTTCAAACTCTCATTATCCTAGTCTATAGTTTTGTGAGAAGTTGGAAGCCAGGTACCAAACATTTTAAGAAAATTGCAGGTTGTTTTAAATCTAGTGATATATTTAATACAGCATCTCCTTGTGAGTATGGGAGCAGCAGAACTCTGGGTATATTCAGAGAAATATATTGGTTTTGTAAACATCATTCATCAGATGAGTTTGTCAATATTTCTAAACCATAGATTTTTAAAAATGTCATATTACACTGTAAATAGAATCTTTTTTTCTTGTGGCACTGGGAACTGAACCCATGGCTTCATATATGGTCATCCTGTGATAATACCATTTATCCTCATCTGGAGGCTCAAAACTTAGAATCTTAAAAAAAACATATCTCCCTGGGTCAGAGGAGGGTAAGTTTGTAGAAGTGAGTAAAATACTAAAACACTTTGGAGTAAAAGACTTTACAAAACTCCGAATGTTGCAGCAGTCTACACTTGTCCATGATGAATGAACAAAAGCATCTCAGACTCTAAATGAGTATTACATTGCAAAACTGTAATATTTTGTGAAATTTTTATAGACAGGAATATTTTTCTTCTGTTTATACATGGGGGGAAAAGGGAAGAAAGACACATTTTTCAGCCACAAGGCAAAGCAATTGACTGGCAACCAGTAATGACAGAACTGTCCATAATGAACTCAAATTTTAGATAGAATTTAGAAACAGCCCTAATTCACAATTCGAGACCGTGTTTCAATGAACTGCAAATGAACAGAGGTAGATGGCCCAACGTGTGATGGATAAAGATGTAGAAAAAAAAGAGCAAAAATCAAAGTACAAGTAAGCCCCACAAGAAATATCTTCAAATTCATTAGCAGTAGCGTAATGTTTTAAATTTCTATCACTAAAAAAATGAAAAATAAAAGTAAATAAAAATCCATGAACCTGAGGACTAGCATAAAATCCTAAGAATATTAGCCTGAATCAAGAGAAGACCTTCCTGCTTATATTCAGAAGATAGACTGAATAGCTCCTAGGAAAACTGCAAATCATTCACAATTAACATATGACCAAAATGTGTGAGTTTCCATAGTATGATAAGAATGGGAACCAAGTCCCAGGTACTTATTGAGCTGTCAAAATAAAAACCTGTGTAATTGATAGGAATTTTGAACTACAGATGATTAGCGCTTAGATCTAAGCACACTCTCCTTGAGTCATTATACCTATACCTACAGAGCTTTGTGTGGTGTTTCCAGGAAGCTGATTGAGCAATAAAATATGAGACAATTCATCAGTATTTAACGCTTTCCTTAAATTGGCCCCAATATCATGTTCTTGACTGCCTTAGAGTTTTTATCTGACATTCTAAATTCTCACATTTCTAGTTCTGTACTAGTTGTTGCTTAAATTATTTAATATTTTCCCAAAATGCTTAGAATGCTGGTTTGTGGCTCGTAAACTTTATGTAAATATTGTTAAATGAATAAAATCACCATCTTTCCTTTTCAGCTTAGAGTTCAATTGACTTTGACAATTCTGTCAATTCTGCAAACTCATTTGCTCAAATTTATTCTAGCACACTCACTTGAGAAAAATCCAAAGTTCAAAAAAAAAATAATTGCTATCTTTCCATCTGAACCAGAGATGATGAGCATTCATGAGGAAATATACAGCCTCGTGGACAGTGGTGAATGTGAAATTATGGTCATCATACCCCTGGAAAACCTTGAACTTTTCAGCCTCCCATCCTCATCAGCGTCTGAACACTATCTGCTTTCTCCTAATGAGAAAATTGCTTTGCTCAACACTAACTTTCTCCATCAGTAATTACCAGCTTTTCCTCCCTTTCAGAGATGAACTTTTACAAAGGAAAATTTCAGCTTAATATTGCTATTTACTTAGCTCTTCTTGCTTGTCTTTTTTAGATTTTTCTCACATAAATTTGACTTTGTGGGGCTGTTACCTTCATTCTTGTTTTCTCAAGACATCCCTTGCCTTTCCTTTACGTCTTCAGATGCTACTGAGAGCCACTTTTGTCGATGTCATTGTTACAGATGGAAATGTGTCCCCAAACACTGAAGTGGTGCAGTCCTACGCCCATGTGACTGTATCTGGAAATATGATTTTAAAGGAGATAATTAAAGGTGAAGGAGGACCTATCCCACTAGAAATTACAAGTTTTTAAGAAGAGATACAGGAAAATCAGAGCACAAAGGAAAGGCCATGTGAGAAAACAGTAAGAAAGCTACCACCTGTAAGCCAAAGGCAGGTCTACAGGAAAATCAAACCCTGCCAACTCTTTCATCTAGGACTTCCAGTTTCCAGAATTTTGAGAAAATAACTTTCCATTACTTAAGTGGCCCAATTGGTAGTTTTTGTTATGGCTTCTTTAGCAGATGAATACAATCATGTTTTTATTTCTTAAATATTTCTTAAATATTACATTTCCCTTTGTGCTCTTAAGGCCATCTCTTCTCATGGTCTGCATTTTTTCCACAATTTGTTGCTGACCTTCATCTCTGTGCAGATCACTTGCAAACTGGTATATTTATCCCCAAATATTTTAGTGCTAATTTTCCAACAGCCTACTGAACAGCTTCACCTACAAGTATTGCAAGTCCTTCAAACTGAAAATGTCTGTTATTGGACACATCACCACAGCTTCTCCATCCCTCCCCTAAATTACTATTCCCTCAGTCTTTATCTTGATAATGTATACCTTCACAAACAAAAACTCTGCACAGAAATCCTCTATCTCATCTTCACTATGACCACCATGATTCTCAGGTTTGGTCTTTTGATGGAGTCGGTGAGTTCTTGCATATTCCTTTCACAGGTTTTGAGTTATTTGAGTAATACTTCTTCAGTTTTTCCTTTAATTTCCACTTCATCTTCAAGTTCTGAGATTCTGGTTCTAGTTTGCTGAAGTGGCTTTCCATTGTGTTTTGTATTTCTGTTTCATTCTTTTTTCTGAGGTTTTCCATATCATGGGTCACTTCCTCTTTAATATTGTCAATTTTCATCCTTAATTCATTTATATCTCTATTTATGGTGTTCTCTGTTTCACTTTGGTATTTATTTAGGGCTCCTATGAGTTCACTTACTTGATTTTGTGTCTTCTCATATTCTTTATTTTTGTTGTCTTGGAATTTCTGGAGTGCCTCCTGTATGTTTTGGTTGACCTTGTCTAGTAACATCACCATGAAATTGTCAGCAATTTCTTGCAGGATGTCTTCTTTCAGGGCCTTCTTGTAGGCTTCATTGGATCCCTTAGGATAGTCTATTTTTGTTTTGTTGGAGTCTGGAACTGGATATCCATTTTCTTCATTTCCTTCTGAATCCTGTACTAATTTATTTTTGAGGGGAGAATGGTTTCCATCATTCTACTTGGTGCTGTTTCTGTCTCTTGTCTGTGTGTAATGTAGTATTAGCCAACTTACAATAGTAAAACTAATGAAACCAAGAAAGAAACAGAAAAAAAGAAAAAGAAAGAAAGAAAAATAATAATAGAGAACCAAAGAAATCAACAGGGAGAGATGGTGGACTAACAACCAGTGAACAAGACAAACACTTGGAGAGAAAGAAAAAAAACAATTCCTGGTTCAGGAAGAATGGAATTTCAGTCTTAGTAGTTCTGGTGTTACTCCTTCAGCATCCAGTACTGGGTTTGGTATTTATGCAGTAGCTCTGTCCTAGTCTCACTAGGTGGTTGGGCCAGGAGACATGCTTCATGAACTGCTATCTGCCCTATTTCAGGTAGCAGCTCATCACCCACCTACTGTCTCCCGTCTACTTTTCGAGGCTTTGTTTACTGAAAGTTCTTGAGGAGTTCAGATCCTTGCCCCTATCTCCTGCTCTGGGGCAGAGGCTTGTCAGCCATCAACATTTGCAGGCTTTGTTTATTGAAAGTTCATGCACAGTTCGGCTATTTGCCCCTCCTCCCTTCTCGGTGTGCTCAGAGCACCACACCCTCTCTGCTGCATGTGCTTTTCAGTTCCTTGTTTATTAATCAGCTTTTTTTTTGTGTGTGTGTGGGGGGCAGGCCATCGGTCTGTCCAGGTGGGGCATCAGTCTGTCTGCTGGTTTATCCCAGGGGTAGCTATGGGAATACCACGTGTTGCTTGTTTGTTCACTTGTTGGTCGGCCTCTCCCAAGCAGGTTTGGAACTGGCATCTGGTGGCACAGAAGCCCTCCTGTTTTCTCAGTGTAACATGGTATGGAGAAACTTTGTACAGACTGGGGGTTGAGGGTCTTGGAGTTTTGCTTCTTCTTGGTGGTTTTTTCTGCCAAGTGTGGCTCCAGCATCTCAGCAAGATATTTGATTTTCGCAGCTCATCCTGTCTGCTTCCTCCCTCCAGTCACCATCTTGGATCAGATGATCTCCAGTCTTTCTTGGCCCCAATCCTCTTTCCTGTGGCAATTATATAGTCAGGCATTGCATATAAAGTGCACCCCACAGAGAGCACTGTACTCAGTTGTACTTCATTTTTTCCCTGAAATCAGGCCAGTTGTTCAGTGTTCACCATTGTAGGAAGATACTTGATGCAAAATTTTAAAAAGAAAGCATGGTATTACTCTTGTGCATTTAAGGGTTGAATGAATCTATGACCTTTTTAGAAGACGCTTTAACAAGTGATTTGGGGTGGAGCATTATATTATAAGGGTTTACTTAATAATTGTAATTACCAGCTGCAAAATGAAGAAAGTGTGAAAGCCTTCTTTTGCAGCAAAACAAGATTCTTTCTATGCTTTTTCAAGATGATTTATAATACAATTTGAATAGACAAAAAGATTTCATTTTTTACTATATTTTTAGTCATGTTACAGCACTTATTTTATTTTTTATTATAATAGGGTATTGAAGCAGGGTATTGGATTGTTTTGTCTTCCTAGATATGGATTTTGGTTCAAGGCATGCCCACCTGCTGGGGCAGCAGTCATCAGTAAGCCACAGAAAATGCAAAACTACTGAGCAGTACTAGCAGAGCTCCTTGCCTGCAAGAGCAACCTTCTCCTCCCCTCCACCTCCCAGAATCCCATTACCTGGAAGCTGCTTGGGAGCCTTTTATTATTGAAAGGACTCTGAATATGAAACAGCTGGTCATGTCTAATGTCTTAAAGATGCACACACACTCACTTTTTATTTAATGCCCTCCTGATAATTTGACCAGATGCCTGTTGCACTGCAATATGAGTCATCTGAAAAGTATGTATCTCAATATAACTCAAAAATATGGTAGGGAATTTACATAAATTTTGTAAACCAAACTGAAATATCTTTATGTGATTGTAGAAAACAGATTTTACAGCAAACATTTAGTGAGGACTTAGTTGCAATTGCCTCATGTTCTTCCTACTAGAGATTGTTGCCTTTTTTCTGGAATAGGGAATAGTTATTTTAATGATTCAAATCTAATGAATTTTCATTGTAACAAAGTAATCTGTTGATTTTCAAAGCATCAAGGTGTTTCAGCCATTTGTGGCTTAGACAAAATATTTAAATTGTGGTTATGTAAAGTGAGTAAAAGAATTAAATGGCTCAAATATATGAAAGAGTGGTGGCTCACACATGGAATCCTGCACTCAGGAGGCTGAGGCAGGAGGATCACAGGTTTGAGGTCAACCTGGGTTCAGAAGCAAGGCCATGTCTTAATAAAGACAGGCAGGTAAAAAATAAAAAGTTGATAATGGCTATAGCTTGCTCAGTGGTAGAACTGTTGTGTCTCTAGGCTTCATCCCTATTATCAGAAAAAAAGGAGAGAGAGAGAGAGAGAAGAAAAGTGCATACTGAAACAATAAGTTATTAAGCAAGACAGAAGTTTGTTTGCATTTACTGAGCTAAGTACCAATCACACTTTTTAAGGCATTTACAAAGTCATCACTGTAACTTGTACCTTGAGCCATGCCCATTTCTCACATTTTCTAGCCTGAACAAATAAATTGTAGTTTAAATTCCCTCAGTAATTGTGACTTTTCTTTTTCCTTCTTTGAAAATATTAACACTAGGGAGTGAGGGCAAAAGAAAAAAAGGAAATGAATAAATCCTTGACATCGTTAGAAAAAATTTCTTTCTGTTTATGGCTTCTGGGATTACACATACATGTACAAATTTATTTAAGAAAAACCATAAACAAATTTTGATTTTTTTCACCTTTCCAAAATATTTAAGTTCTTATAAATATAATGTTTGAGTACTGGATTTAAAGTAAGTCATCATGTAGCATCTAAATTAAAGAATGCTTAATTTAGAATTGAATGTTGCTGTAAGAAGCATTAAAATCAACACTGGCTTAAAATGGCAGAATTTACTTCTTGGTCACCTAACTGAGCTCTGAGATTTCCATCCCAGAGGGGCTGAAGTCATCCACAGTGGCAGGCACTGTGGCTCTTTGACTATACCAGTGTGATGGATAAGGTTCATTCCTAAGATCATCCCATGGTTGGAGGCAGTGCAGGCAGCTTGAGTCTCTGGACTCCACAGTACCTAACAGAAGTATGACCTCTTCCATAACGGTGTGAGTGTAGTTTTATAGCCACACTTACACTGTACATTACTCTCAGTACTCACAACTACAGAACATCTGGGAAATGGAGAAAACTGTCAAAAGACCATGAGTGGACTCTGCCTCATTCTCCACAAATCAGTTGCACTCAACATGCCTGACACTGAGTCTTTCTGATACTGAGTTTACTTTAAGATATTTTAAAATGTAAAAGTCAATATGTGCAGAGAAAGAAATGAGAGAATGAAGAATCATGCCTGTTGTCTACGGAACCCCATCTACTTTCTGATTGTGCAAGCTTGCTTACAGAAAGCACATCATTGTGGATTGAAATCTCAATTCCAGAATGCTTAGGATGATTTAGTCTCTGGTTCTAATCTGGAGAATTGGGCAAAACTGTGAATGCCCTGAGTGGTACATTCAGTCAGCTTTTCTCTGAGGGACAAGGAATGGGCAACTGGAAGTTAGGAAAAGGAGGCAGCAATGAAAGTCAAATATGAGAAAAAGTCTTGAACTGAAAAGTAAGGGATGCAATCTAAAAATCTAAATTTCAGACAACATCTTCCACAAATGTGGCTGGGAAAACTGGATATCTACCTGCAGAAAACTGAAACTAGATCCATGTTTGTGATTCTGTACAAATATCAACTAAGTATGGATAAGGACCTTAATTTAAGACTTGAAGCCTTGAAACTAGTACAGGAAAGAGCAAGGAATACACTGTAAGCAATAGCCATAGGCAAGGACTTCCCCAGTAGAACTCAATTGGCTCAGGAACTAAGACAGAAGATTGACATTGGGACTACATAAAATTAAATAGCTTCTGTACAACAAAATAAATAGTCTCTAAATTGAAGAGACCACCCACAGAGTAGGAGAAAATACTTGCCAACTTCAAATCAAACAAGGGACTTATAACCAGAATATACAAGGAGCTCAAAAAATGACACTCCTCCAAAAATCAATGACTCAATGAAGAAATGATCAAATGAGTTGAACAGAGCCTTGTAAAAGGAAGTTCAAAAGGTGAAAAAAATCCTCACCATTCCTGGCTATAATGAAATGCAAATCAAAACCACATTAAGATTCCACCTCACACCTGTTAGAATGGTTACCATCAAGAACACAAAAAATATCTCCAATGCTGGCGAAGATGCAGGGAAAAAGCAACGTTCGTACAATGTTGTTGGGAATGTAAGGTAGGAAAACAGTATGAAGGCTTCTTAAAAAACTAAAAATAGACCTGCCATATTACCCAGTAATACCACTCCTGGGGATATACCCAAAGGAATGTGCATCAGGTTACTCCCATGTTTATTGCAGTGTATTCACAATAGCCAAGTTATGGAAACAGCTAAGATGCCCCACCACTGACGAATGGATAAGAAAATGTAATATTTGTATGCAATGAAATTTTACTCAGCCACAAAGAAGAATGAAATTTTACCATTTGCAGATACATGGATGGAACTGGAAAATGTCATCTTAAGTTAGCCAGACTCAGAAGAAGGTCAAAAGCTTCATGTCCTTTCTCATGTGTGGAATATAGACCTAATACAAATGCAGCAATATTACGAAACACGTCACACTAAGGGAAGGCTGCACATGGGAGTGGTAGAGTAAAAGAAGAAAACAAGAACTTGAATATGGTTGATATACTTTCTATACAAGAATGTATAATCTTAAACTGGCTGAAACCACCATAAGAAAGAGAATAAAGTAGAATGTAGATAATTAGAGAAGATAAGCAATTTGAGGGAGTAACACATATATACACAGAAATACTATAAGGAAATTCCCTGTATAGCTACCTTTATCGCAAACAAACAAAGATGTCATGTTTTTCTTTTATCTTTTCACTTTTGCAAAATTGGAGAAAAAGAGGGCAGAACAAGTCCTACACAGTGGGAGGGTAAAGGTATTGGGGAAAGGGGTTTAGGAGTGTGAATACACTGCAAAAAATATGTACACATGCATATAATTGCAATAATGATACCTGTTGTAACTATTCCTTGAATGAGTTGAGGGGGATAAAGGAAAGCCACGGAGGGGGAGAATTCAGGTATAAAATAGTTGATATATTGTAAGAACCTTTGTAAATGCCAGTGTACTGCCCACCCAAAACAACAATAAAGGAAAAATATTAAACACAAAATGAAATAAAAATCTGAGTTTCCACCAAAATTTTTGGTTCAGCCTAGGTACACAGGCCCAAGTAGAATGTCTAACAAATTCAACAGCGAAGAGTAGCTATGATTAATATCTGAAAGAAACTTTAGAACTCACTCTTGGGGGCTGGAGGCAAAGATCAGGAAGATCGAGGTTTGAGGCCAGTCCAGGCAAAAAGTTAGTGAGATCCCATCTCAACAAAAAAGCTGAGCATGGCATTTCATGTCTGTAATCCTAGCTACACAGAAGGCATAGCTATAAAGATTATGATACTAAACTGGCCTAGGCAAAAATGTTAATCACATCCAATAAATTTTCCTTTTTAGACATTATAGTTTCCATTGCTAGAAGTTTAATTTTCATCTTTCTTTTATCTTCCAATCTCTCCTTGTGTTTTGAACATTTAAGCTGCAATTGTAATAAGTCTTTTAATGTCTTTGCTAATTCTATCATGAATGTCACTTCTGAGCAATGTATTGATTTCTCCTGTTCTCATACGGCTTTCTTGTTTTTTTGCATATTTGATCATCTTTGATTGCATATCTGATATCTTGACTTTTATTATATTTGTTAGTAAACACTTTTTTTTAACCATAATCCAAACAGATCCTTCTAGACTTTTGTCTGCAATGCAGTTAATCACGTGGAAAGAGTTTGACGTTTTTGGTTCTCCATTTATGGTTTATTTTCTGGTTCTGTGGCAGTGAATGTTCAGGCTAGACTTGCACACAAAGATGAGAGAACTTTCTGAGCTCTCGTCCCAACCTCTCGTGACTGGGGATATTACAGCGTGGCAGGAAGAAGAAGAACTGTGCCTTACCTGTTGTGAACGTGGGCAATGTTTCATTTCCTCCCTTTGAACGATCTTTCTTCAGCCTCTGGTATTTCCCTCGCATGGACATGGCATTTCCCTCACTTGCTGAATACTCGGGGTGGCTCTTCTGCAATCTGCAGGTTTCTTCTTCTCGCTGCTACTTGTTCCTGTGAGCCCTGTCCATCTGTGGCTCCAGAGACTCTCAGGCCCAGTCTCTTTATTTGAGAATCCTCTGAGCTACACTGAGGTTTCCTTTTTATGCCCAACACTTAAAAACTCTTTTGAGAAAGAGAGCTGGGTGCATTAGTAGTATTTGCCTAATTATGATCCCTGTCTTTCAGGAATTATTTTTTTATTGCCTAATGTTTAGTATCCTGAAACCAGGGATTCAAATATTTTGGTAATTTTTGTTTCTGCTGTTATTTATAATATGAAATTTGTCCTCTTTCTTCCATCTTGACAGGATATTTGAATGTGGAAAATGTCATAGAAAAAATATTAACAAGTAATAATGTCATTCTGTACAAAGAGGACAGCAGAGGACTCTAAGGGGTATAGTTTTATATTATGTTGCATAATATACCAACAGCAGAAAGCACTTACCTTCTATAGAGACGAAGGAGGGTGAACAAAAGAAGGAACATAGAACATTAAAAAAGCCCAGCTCCACCCTTCTGCCAGGGTGAGTTCAAATCCTTTGGCAGTCAACTGGTGGTAAATAAGTGACTGTACAATGCTGACCAAGCTGAGCCACGTGGGCTGTGCAGGCAAGAACTACTGACTTCTCTACCATCTATCTCCTGTCTTCTGCATGGCTGGCAGTAACCTGCAAGCAGGCCAAGAAGTTCTTTTCCCTTGCTCTGGCACTCAGACCCTTGGAGATGTTTTCCTTAATAAAGCTTAACATCAGATCAGTTGGCAAAAGAGAAACATCCACAGGACACAGCAACACAAGCATCACAAGGTAGAGTAAAGAGGGAGAATTTGGAGATGAAAGGTAACAGATTGATAACTAGGATGATGTAATATACTGTATGGTAATGATAGTTAGTGCCAAACAGCTATATGAAGTAACCAGGTGAATATTACAAATTAAAAATGTATGCACAGGAGAGTACAAACTTCATAATTTTATTTATATAAATATAAAAAAGAGGTAAACCTAGTCTATGGGGGTAGATGTCAACTAATGGTTACCAGTAAAAGAAAATGATTGAGAAGTTTTATGGAGGGCTTCTGAAGGGCAGGCTGGGCTTGAATTATAGTTTTTAATGATTTCATTGTCAATGTGAGTGAAAGTAACCTTCTGCCTCACATGGTATATATATCTTCTGATTTCAGCTCTATAAAAAGGGGAGCCTGCTATTTCTCTGGGTCTAACAAGGCCAAGCTATAAGTTTATTTCTAATATCTGTCAACCCATGTACAAAAGTATCTCATAAAATTAGGTGGAAGGAAATGTTAACAGTAATTCATGAAATGTGATCATGTGTCACAAACAAAGGCATCCATTAGGCATATACAAATGAGGAACACATGCTTCTCAGGTGCTCTCAGACCAACACATTTGAAGATGCTCTTAAATATAGTGTGTACAGGCACAACTGCACCTAACATTAGAGATAGACTGGTAAACTTCCCACATTGGGCGCACCTGTTCAGTGTCCAGCAACCATCCAAATATCAATATCAGAGAAAAATCAGAGCTTTCACATAGTTCTTCACATGGTTCATATAAATTATAATATTTTGGCTCAGTTTATGATTATAAAGAGCTTCAATGACCTTGTCATTACAAGTTGAGGTTGAGTAGGTACACCAATAAAAGAACAGTTCCTATGTACACTGGACATAGAGCAAATATTTTCATAGAACAAAATGAATGATATAAAATGGATGAACAATATTTCCCATATCTCTTTAAAATTTTTCTATTTATTTATTCAGCAAAGTGTATTATACGCAGAGCATCGTCCTGTTGGAAGTGAAAATCAACAAACAAACACACTAATGTGAATTCTATTTTAGCTTAAAAATTGATTTGTGCAGTGGGAGAAAATGAGCCAGGGCTGGGTCAGCAGGGTGATCGGGTATTGGGCAAGGTTTCAACCTTAGAGCAAGCTGTTTGGGGACAACTCTCAGAGATGGCAAATCAGATAAAGGGGGTGAAACAGCTTAATGGGAAATCTGAGGAGAAAGAATTATTGGCAGAAAGTAGGCAAACACAACGGCATTGAGGTGGGAGTATCATTTCAGAAGAACTTCAGAACCAAGTTTGACTAGATCATGGTCATGAGAGCCAAGGCAACATGAATTATGAAGGGTCAAGGACAAGGTGTTCTAGTCTACATCACAGCAGGGTCTTTGGCTTTTTTAAGGCAATAAACGCACAAAGATCCCAGGCAGAGAACTGGGCCCTCGATGTTCTTGGGCATTTATACCCTACTTCTGTAGGCCTTCTCTCTTCTAATTTTATAGTTGGCTATTTTTTTGTTCATTTTTAAAATTCTTTAAACTTTCTTATCACATTTATGAGCCCCAATACTCCAGCTTCTTTCTCTGTAGATGGCTTACTTCCTGTAAAAAGCCAAATGCTGCTAGAACATATCTTACACAATTACCCCTGTGGTCACATCTTCCCATCTTCCTATTCTTTTGTCACCATGGAAGAAGTAATGTTGCTGTCTTCCAAGGCCATACCCCTCCCTGAGTGCCTCATTTCTGACTCAGGCATGGATCAAGTAGTAGAATGCCTGCCCAGGAAGTCCGAAGCTCTGGGTTCAAACCCCAATACCACCACCAGATAAGGTCGGATTCCAGACTCTGACAGAGCCATCCATTGCCTCTCTTCCTCTTGCTGAATCATCTATGTTTCCTTCTTGTCCAGCCCATCTGTTCTCTCTCTCTCTCTCTCTTTTTTTTTTTTTTTTTCTGGTACTAGAGTTTGAACTCAGGGTCTATACCTTGAGCCATTCCGGAAGCCTTTTTATGTGATGTGTTTTTCGAAATAGGGTCTCATGAACTATTTGCCCAGGCTGGCTTTGAACTGCAATCCTCCTGATATCTGCCTGCTGAGTAGCTAGGGTTACAGCAATGAGCCATTGGCACCCAGCCAGCCTATCCATTCTATCTAGGGACTGGAAGGGACTATGAAAAGCCAGATGGCAATTTAACTGAGGGTGAGTGCAGTGATTTGGGAGCATTGGGCTTCTCTGGTAACTGATATTAATGGAGGTAAAGGGTATACTGGGATTCATCAGTTTTGTTTGCACACAGCTCATTATACTGAGAAAGCATTGAAGGTAAAAAGGGAGGTTAAGATTCACTATTTTTCTCTTGCCAGTGCAGCTGCAAAGACAAACAGAAGGGCAACAACTGTCCAGAATACCATCAACTTCAGCAGTGATCACACCACATTGCCCTGACTCTTTCAAAGTACTGCTTACTCATATATGGCAACACACACACACACACACACACACACACACACACACACACACACGGCAGCCACCATGTCACAGCCAGGTTCTGGAATAAAGGTAGTTTGTGCAGAATGCCACACCTAGGCCAAACAATCCCCTGTGGAGAATCTCAACAGGTAAAATGGAAAACACATACCTCCTCTCAGGGAAGCACAGTAGGAGGTCTGAAGAGCTCCATTTCTGTTCTTATTCCTGCAGAAGTATTTAGAGACTACAGAGATTCTCAGAAATTGTGTGGGAAGTTCCTCAGCAGCTGAGCTGACAAAAGGGAAGCACATACGTATGACAGGTATGAATTTTTGAGATGCCATTTTAATATTTACATAATAGTTGTACATAGTGCTATTAAAGTCTATGCATGTAGCTGAGATTCAATCTCTCCATACTGGAGACTAGTGGAAATTACTCCTGGGAAAAACAAGTGAGGCAGGAACACAGAAATATTAAGCTGAATTTTTTCCTACAAAAAATAAAAGGCTGAAATAAGGAAGAGAGATCAGTCTCAGGAGTCTGGATTATCATCTCCATTTTCTTCCAAAGACACTGAACCCTGGGTTAGGAAACTTCACAGAACCCTATGAGGGAAACAGCTGCTTATAAGGTCCACTATTTTTCAAGCTATGCAAACCAAATGGGACACAGAATTGTTCTCTCAAGGTCAACTAAAGAAAATTACCCTGGTCTCAAATATGGTGGAAGCCATGTCAAGATGAACTCTGCTTAATATCAGAGCAACCAGTAAATTCCAAATGTTGACATCCACGGATGACCAAGTGAAAATTAATCAAAACTACTGTGCAGACATAACATAGCATAATAATAAAAATTAAGAATGTCAATCAAACAACTTAGACTCACCTAAAAACTTAAATTCAATTATGCAAGAAACACAATAGGCAATATTAGGAGATCCTGAAGTGTAAAAGTAATAAATTAAGGAATGGAGTGCTCAAAACAACTGTAATATATACATTTATCTTAGTACTGAATTAGTGATACAGAGCATTCTTCAAAAACACAGGGAGGTATCTTTTTAAAAGAATGTTGGTTTCTGTTTCTGGTGTCTCTGCTTTGGTATGTCTGAAACAGACTGAAAAATTATCTTTATTTTGACTAAGTTTCCAAGTGATGTTTATGCTATTGGCATTTTGAAAACTATTTATATAGGGGCTAGGGAAAAGGACAGAAAATGCTATTGAAATAGGAAAAAAATTATAAATAGAGACAAAATATAAGAATAAACTAGTTTGACACAAGACAAGTAATTGGAGGGGAAAGTTATTTAAGGATTCCATGTGAATGAAGAAAATTTCCTGATAAAAAAAGGCTCTGTTCTGAAATTTAAAATACAAAACTTACAGATTTCTTTTTTTCTTCTTCTTTTTTTTTTAATGGCAGTACCGGGGTGTTGAACTCAGGGCCTCCCACTTGCAAGGCAGGTGCTCTACCATGCCTCCAGCCCTTTGTGTGTTGGTTATTTTTGAGGTAGGGTCTGGCTTTATGCCCACTGACCTGAATCACAGTCCTCCTATTTGTGCTTCTCTGCACAGGTGAGGATGACAGCTGCACAACACCTCACCCAGCCATTGATTGAAATGGGGTCTTGTGAACTTTTTGCTTCCTATCCTCCTGGTCTCTTCCTCTGGGCAGCTTGAGCCATGGTACACGGCCATGGCTGTCTTTAAACTGACTTTGATCTGTTGCCAGACTACAAATGAAAACTGCACCACAAATATAATTGCTCGAGCTAGTTAGATACTATTTCACAACTAAAGTGTAAACATTTTCCTTGTGTTTTCTCATAATTCTTAGGTACACTAGCCAGTGATAGTATTCAATCAAATGGCAGAAAAACTTAGCTGGACTCAGAGCTAGAAGATGTTGAGATGAAACTGTTTATCTGCATCTTCAGGAAATAATTTTTGCAGCAAGGACTTCATGTTCTTCCATGTTCATCATGCACAGAAACACTGGCTAACATATTTAAAATATGAACAAACTTGGCAAGAAGAAAAAGTAGTATGTTTTGTCAGTGAAATAAAGTCCAAAAACAGTTAAATTAAAACAGTTCAAGAATTGAAGAGCCATACTATCATGACTTCTGTTAACTATTGAATCAAATTAAATATAAAAACAGCATAAATAGTGGTGGAAACTATAGTTGGAGAATTAAATAATAGTATGGAAGACCTTGAAAATGGTTTTCCTCATTGAAGACCAAAATGGATGTGAAGAAGGATGCAGGTATTAATTAATTACCTTTATTTACATAGCAGAAAATCTAATACTAAAAAGTGATTACAGATAAGAACATAATAATCCTAACTTTAAATGCCTTTAAGAAATTATGTTCTTAGAATCAGAAAACAATACTTTATGTGAGAAATATTGTTTGGCAGTCCCTTCTATTTTCGTTCAGTTGTTAAGTGAAAACAACATAACACGTTATTAAAATTTTGTACTTTAAATAATTTTAAAATGTGAAATGTTGTATGATAACAGTTACAATACACTTTCACCCATCTTTTGGTCTATTCCTTGTACACAATCATTATTATATATTAATACAAGTACTTTGAAACAATATTTACCTGACAGTGTAGGTTTTTAGTGGAGAGAGTAGGTTCTCCCCTTAGTAATCTCTTAGTAATTTTCACATTACTTATATTTTCTATGTTGAGTATGTATTAGTTTTACACAAAAATATTATTTTTCCTAGGACATATAAATATAATTAACAAGAAATTCCTTGTAGGAAGAACCTCATTAAAGTTTTTCTGATAAGTAAATTAAACCCATTATCTTTCTGGAAACAAATACTGATGTAAATTATATAATTACACAAACCATTAGAAATATCTCTTCAGCATGTCATATCTGCAATTAAACCATGTGAACTCAATAGTACAATCAAGTAGCGTAAGCAGCTTAAGTGTGGTGCTTGTGTATGCCTGTGTGTCAATTTGCATTCACTATGGCTGTGAGGCTCTTAAGAAAGCTAAAGAAATCACTTAAAATAAATTTTGTAATCTAATGATGTTGTTTTCAGAAACTACAGACCGTTGAGTGTTTTTATCATTTCTTCATAAACAGGGGATAACCACTGTTTATGATACTCATAGCATACAAGTACATATGAAAAAATATTTTTTAAAAAGTAGAGCTTCTCTGCTTCTGTACATGATAATGAAGACCCTCATATATTCAACTAGATTCTTGGACCTCAGTGTCCTTCAGGGTTTCTCCACATTTCATGTCACACTATGGGAATACCTCTGGATCGCAGTATTATTGCATAAAATAAGAAAGAAGAACTTGGACAAAAATCTCTACTCTGTGTGTGAAACCATGAGTATTGTCACTTATAGTCCCAGGCCTAGTTTTCTTATTATAGTTTAAATTAGAGTTGTGTATTTTAAAAATGTTTATTAAGGCACTAATATTGCATATATAAATATATATATATATACATATATATACACATATATGTGAAAAAACAATTGATATAAGAAGAAACAAATAAAGGATACAGCTATTGAATAATTTAAAATACTTCAATGTAAACCATGACATTTGTATCATGTAGGTATGAATTATCTACATATGCACACAATTCTTTTAATTAGCAGTTTTAAACAATAATTATCTGTTGGACTTTTCCTAATAAATATTAAATCAATGGAATCTGTGATTTTGAATTATTTCAATAATTTCCCTGTATTATTTAGACCTAGGCCTCATTCATGAAAATGAAACAACAGATACATTATAATTCTATGCTAACTAAGTCTTTATTGAATACAAGAAAATTATGTGATCTCACATTATAAAGAACTTTGAAAAGTGTTTAAAATTTCAAGCTTGGAAAGGAGGTGGAGAGAGATTTAAGAAGTATGCTAACACATGGGTACATGAAAGCAATGCTAGGAATCTCTCTGTATAGCTATTCTTAACTCAACTAGCAAAAACTCTTTGTCTTCCTTATTAAGCTTATGCCTTTTCTTCAACAAAATCAGTGATAAGGGCAGAACGGGACCTGCCTGGAACTGAGGGAGGAGAGGGGGGAAAGGGGTTCAGGGGGAGAAATGACCCAAACAATGTATGCACATGTGAATAAATGAACAACAAAAATAAATAAATACATAAAAAAGAAAAAAAAAGAAGTATGCTTATCAGAAATAACCTAAATTTTATGTTTTTTCTCATGAAGAAATTTATACCATGTCAAGAACATAAAAATGTAAATCTCTTATGAGTAAAAAAGCATGAAAAAATTTAATTGTTAAACTTATGAGAGTTTCATATTACTTCAGCAATAAACAAAATTATGTAGGATTCCATAAATCTTCTACAAGAAGATTTAATAACTACAAAATTATTGTTTTTTTAAGTAGGTAAACATTTACTGGTGAAGCAAACATATTGTTCCTTCATCTTTACTTTTACATTTTTCTACTGTAATCATGTATTAAGGAATAATAGGTCCTTCAAGGAAATGGTGTTTGGAAAACATTAATCAATGAAGGAATATAAACAATAAAAATTCGATTAAGGTTCAAACTATTATTCTCAAAGATACTTACAGGACTTGAGCATATGACTTACGAAAGGACACAATTCCACTCATAATAGAGATGCTCTGTATTGATTTAAAATGCTCTAAATTCTGAGACTCAACTAGAAAGCTTATTCCTGGAAGATATTAAACCTAGTTCTCATGGCAATCATAGCACAGTTAGATTTATTTTCAAGGCAGAGATTTTGGCAAGAACGACAATATATCTAAATATGGGACAAGACAAAAGTGTAAAGTCAAGGAGATTCAGAGTGAGTTGAGCCGAAGTAGAACCAAACCCATCCTGATTGGATCACTCAATGATTCAGGTTCCAAATTTGAAAAATATATGGAAGATGCCAGACACCCAGGCCTCCATTTATAGATGAGCTAGTAATCATAATAAGAGTGGAAGGTAGAACCACGATACTGTCAAAGCAGATTAAAAGAGCATTTCAGCAGATTCTAATAACTTTGGGAGTTTGAACTGTGACACCTGGTCAACTGGAGTGCATGACCCATTGGAGGGACTAACTCGTCAATGGCTTTTGAAGTAACAGTCTATTTGAAAAGCATCATACTTGAAATTTATGGTGTGTTTCCAACTAAACTGTGCCTAGAGTTCCATGAAGTCATCTTAAAATTAATTTGAATGAGACCAGGAAACAATAGTGGTCAGTGGAACAACCAGAGTAAAGTCAACCCTAGCCTACTCAAGTTAAAAACAAAAAATGAAAAATAACTTAGTTAGCTGGCCATTAGAAATTATTCTATCCACCTGGGCTCTCTTGGAGGCCCCCAAATTAAAAAGTAAAACAGAAGCTCTAGCTCACCAAGACAACTGGCTATGAGTTGCATTGGCAGTAGCTTTGACAGGCAGCAGCTGCTTTCTTGAGACAGGTGAGATGCTAACAGAGACTCCAGGAAATCAGTGCAGTAGGTAGAATCAATGCTGTCTTGCTATACTGGGTGTGATATGCCAAGATGGTGGTGAAAAATTTTTACCTCTCTATTCCTTAAGAAATGTCAGTGGTACTTGCCAGCTTGCCTGACTTTGAGAAGACATGGACTAGTACATTAAGAAATGTGTTCTTTTGTGTGTGACCAAATCAGATGTTCCATGCTTTACAGATCCACAGACAATACATGCAGTTCCCAGAAAGGACCAGCCTATTGGCTAAACTTTAATTTGTAGGCCTGTGCCTTGTGCCACCCCATGGAAGTAGCAGGTGTGTTCATACACAAGCATGTTACAAAAGCTGTGGTTCTCTACACACAATGTAACGATTGTTTAAAAGAGATAATAGGAAGAGTAAGAGCCATGCTGACAGCTGTGTGAACAGATTCATTAAGACATCACTGCAATTCTTTTTTCTTCTGTTTTTTTTTTTTTTTTTTGCAGTACTGCATACACACACAAACTCACAGGCACACTCACACTCATGCACATCACACACATGCCTACACTCACAAACACACAAACGCCCACACACTCACTCATTCTCTCACATAGACTCACAGATACACACTCCAATGCAATCTTGAAAACTGTACCAAGTCATTTCACCTAAAAGCTGCATAGTTTGGTCCCACTGCCATATCGTTTGTAAAAACACTTCCCATTTTAAAAAACATGACGTTAGCCTAAAATTAATAAATATTTTTACCAAGCATATTGGTTTTTTAATGTGGTAAAATATGGATAACATAAAATTTACCATTTTAGTCATTTTAAGCATACAGTTCTGTAAGAGTAAATAAATTCACATTGCTGTATCAGAACAAACCTCCATTTCTGGAAGTTTTGATCGTTCCCAACTAAAATGTTGTACCCATAAAATAGTAATTTCCTAATCCTGCATTCTCCAGTCCCATGCAACTGTCACTCTATACTTCATCTCTGAGATTGAGTTCTCAAGATGCTTACTATAATATTTGTCCTTTTGTGATGCATGTTGTAGCATGTGTCAGAAATGCCTTCCCTCTCATGGCTAAATAATACTCCATTGTGTTGTATGCTAAATTTTGTTTATTAATCTTTTGATAGACACTTGGATTGTGTTTTCCTTTTGGCTATTGTAAATAATGCTGAAGTGAACATGGTGTATGAGTATCTCTTTGATTCTTTAACTTCGTTTGTATATGAAACAATCACAGGAGTGGAATTTCTGGCTTATTTGGTAATTCTCTGTTCCATTTTTAAGGTTTATCATCCAATTTTGCATAGAAGCTATACTGTCTTACTTTCCAACTCATTTTTATCAAAAATACCTTTGTGGACATTTGCTAATACACACACATTCATATCTGCATTCATATTTATATTTTCTCTCTTTTGAGAAAGGTCATAGGGAAAGTTCTTTTTTTTTATGTGGTACTGGGGCTTGAACTCAGGACCTTCACCTTGAGTCACTCCACCAGACCTATTTTTTTGAGGTGTTTTTTGAGATAGGTCTTGCCAACTATTTGCCCGGGTTGGCTTCTAACCGTGATTCTACTGATCTCTGCCTTCTGGTCGCTAGGATTGCAGGCATGAGCCACAAACGCCCGGCAGGAAATGTCTTGCGTGAAAAAAATTATTGCAATAGCTATTCTTTAACAGAGCAACCTGTTTGTCTTCTCTGTTGGACATTATGAATCATGTATTTGTTTCCTTCTGGCTTTGATCTCTAAGAAACAGAGAGCCAGCTTTCCCACCCACCCAGAGCAAGCCACACTTCCTACTTTATGTGTAATTTCCCCCTGGCTTAATTTGCTGAATTTGCTCAGTTTCTTTTTAATCACGAACTAAGGGCAATTATAAATAGGTCTAAACCTAGCAGAAAAATTTAGAGGAGGAAAAAAGAAAGATCAACTTTTTATCCTGTTACCAGCTGCTAAAGAATATATGTATCCTAATTTAGTTTTATGTTATTGAATAAGTTACTGTCATGGATAAAAACAGAAAGAGGTTTCTGTTAGTGCATAAGCTTGATGTTTTATGTTTTCAATGAAATTTATGTGAACAGGAAGGGAAAATTTTTTAAAGGCGTTTCATTTTTTAAAGTGCTAAATTAAGCTTTGGTGGATTTCCATACGAATTTTCAGGAAGCATTTTCTTGGAGCACCTGGAAATTATTGTCTGTAATTAGGGGAATCTACCTTCAGCTGAGGCCCACCTGTCTGCTAAGAGTACCTGCTTTCCTGTCCTGCCTGCACAGAGACACGGCTGTGGCTTCCATACACACAGAAGGCGCTAGAAGATGCTTTGGATGGGGGTGTAGGTAGGTTGATGAGCTCATGGATTTAGGCTAAGCATGGAATCTATGAAGAACTCATAACATGAATTGTTGTAGAGCACACAGCAGTTTTGAATTGTTCTCCTTACCCCAAACACATTATTATGACATTTATTTATTCTTATCATTCTGAAATTAAGCACATTTAAAGTGCAAGCTCTAAGTACTTCTGCATGTCATCATTGATTCAATGATTGCTGCAAGATATTTGTTAAGAAAAACAATACATACATAAACATACAATACGTTCTGTTCCCTTATAAAAAATCAAGGCATCCACATATGGAGAGGAGTATCATCCATCATTTCAGGTGTGTTATACTTCTCAAATGGTATATTATATTCTAAATTATCAAATGCCCCTGATGATGTCCATTCATCACTTATACATGACTTTTTCTGCTGTTAAATTCCTAGGCATGTTTTTACTAGTGTTTCTATAATAGCACTGTTTTTCATCATTTGGCTGTTAACATTTCTGTATCTTCCTGTTTAAGATATGTCTCTTGTAATAATACATGCTTGACTTTCATTGTGTTTATAGTCTGAATGCATTCACCCTAAAATTGAAGCATTTTATCCATATATACCCAGCAGAAATGTATATATGTATGCATAGATGTATATATGTGTGTATATGTATACACATATACGTGCCGACACATGTGCACATATGTCTATGGGTCTATATCTGATATTTTCTGTTTTCTTTTTTACTATTTATTTTAATTGGCACATAATTATGAGGTTTCATGCAATGTTCCAACATCATGTTAAATACATTTATCTCATCCAGGATTTATTATTTCCTTGTGGTAAAATCTTTCCAATGCCTGCCTTCTAGCATTTTAAAGGGTAGAATACATGATCAATATGCATGGTTACCCTAATGTGCAATAGGAAACCAGAACTTCTTATTTCTACCTATCTGTAACTTCTTACCCATTCATCAGCCTCACCCATCACTCCACCCCCTGCTTTCCCCATCCTCGGTTAACCTCCACTCTATTCTCAGAGCTATGAGATCAAGGTTTTTATATCTCCTGATGAGTACCAAAAGATATCACATGGTACTTACTTGTCTTTATGTGCCTGAATTATTTCAATTAACATAATGATCTCCACTTCCATTCACATTACTGCAAATGGAAGGATTTTATTGTGACAGAGTATATTCCATCACATGTACGAAACCCAAGCTACTTACCCATTCATCCAAAGGTGGATGTTTGGGTTGTTTCCATGTTTTTGACTATTGTGACTAGTGCTGCACTGAACGCTGGAGTGCAGATGTCTCTCCAGTGTTTCTCTGCTGAAACTTCATGTTTCAGCTACAAGTGTCCTTAGAGAGGAGGTGGGTTTCTTGGAAACGACATATACTTGGGTCTTGTTTGTTTTACTTATCCATTCATTCACTCTCTCTTCTGATTGGATGAATTAGTGTTTTCTATTTTCAAGATAATTGTTAATAAATAAGATCTTATTGCTGTCATTTTGCTATTTTTTCTTTTTAAAAACATTATTACACTGATTTTGTGTGTTCTAAAAATAAAGTGTTTAATAAAACCTGTTAATTTTTCTACTGACAATAAAATGTTTCTACAGATATTAGTAGTAACAAGGCAAAATAAATGTCACTCAGCTTATTTTTAAGTTATTGTTTGTTTTAATTTTGGTTCCTTTCTTTCTTCTCCCTCTGGCAGAGTGCTTTACTCCCTTGCATATCATTTTAGTGTACATATTTTAGGATTTTCTTTTGTTATTATCACAGGCATACAGAAAACATTGTTTATAACAAGCTTTTCTCAAATTATGGCTGACAGTTTTCTAATTAATGTCCACTGATAATCTTATTATTTTTTCTCTGCATACACACACATATTATTTTCTAGGGATTAAAATATGCTCCTTCCATTAATCAATGCCTAAGTTGATATTTTACTTTTATCTTCTTCACAGAAAATATGAGAAACATATTTAATTATATTTTCCTTGATTCTACATGTTTTTTGCTATTCTGTATTTTATTTTTATGTATGCTGAAACTAATACATTGTTTTTGGCAGTTCATATTCAGTTAGTCTTAAAATCACATTTATTTTATTTTCAGTAAATTCTACTTTTATCTTCATGTTTAAAATTTAATCCCAGATTATTTTCCTTCTACCTAAAAAAAAACCTTTGATTTTCCCATTAGTATGTATCTAGTGAGGTGAATACTCTCAGTTGTGTCTTGCCTGAATAAATTTCCTTCACTATTTGGTATAGAATTGCTGGTACAGAATTAGAAACTGGAAGTTAATATCTTTCAACCACTTTTCTAAGACATCCCATGGTTTCTGTGGTGAAATTAACTGTAAGATTTATTTGGGTTCTGTAAGGTTATCTTTTTTTTTTTTTTAACAGATTCTAAAATTCTCTTTCTCTGTCTTTCTTCTTCCTTCACCCCTACTTTTTCAGTTTTGCTGTGCATTTCTCAGTATGTTTTTTCATTCATTACTTCTCTTCTTTCCTTCCTTCCTTCCTTCCTTCCTTCCTTCCTTCCTTCCTTCCAGTTCTGACTCAAGGCTCATAGGCTCTGTGAACTGCACTTTTCATTTGTCTCTGAATATGCTCAGCCATTAATTCTTTGTGTATTATATCTACATCAGATTCTATCCTTTCTTTTCTGGGACGGCATACAATTCCCTACTAGCCATTCCCACTGCATCACTGTCTCTGACCCTCTCTTTACTTCTTTGGATTTTTATTTATTTATTTTATTATTATTATTATTATTAATATTATTATTATTGGTGTTACTGGGGTTTGGACTTAGGGCTTTGTGCTTGCCAGGAGGGTGCTTTACTACTTGAGCCATTCCTCTAGGTCTGGTTGTTTTGGAGATAGGGTTTCCTTTTTGGAAGGGCAAACTGGACCATGACCTTCCTATTTCATGCTTCCCTCCACTTGCTGGGATGACAGGCGTGTGCAACCACATCCAGATTTTTCCCATTGAGATTCACGTCTTGTGAACATTTTTGCCCAGGCTGGACTGGAACTGTGAAACTCCCAATGTCAGCTTCCCCAGTAGCTTGCATTCCAGGCATGAGTCACCAGCACCTGGCATATTTGCATCTTTTAATCCCCAGTGGTACATCCTCGTTGTTCTCTTTGTAGTTACCTTCCTGGATGGTAGAACAGATTGTGCTGTTTATCCCATCCACCATGTATACATTGTGTTTTGGTTTTTATAATAATTTTATTTTAAGCTTTTTGATGACATGTGACTTTTTAATTAGCTGCTGTTTCATTATTATTTTGATATACCATTAAGTTTAAAGAAGAGATTCAAAAGCAGTCTCTATACACCCTTTACCTAAATTATCCTTTATGCTAATGACTTATCTTTGCAGAACACTCATCAAAGTTACAAATTATTCATAGTGTTATAATACTAATGGAAGCAAAATAATTATTCATATTTCATTAGTTTGTCCCTAATATTTATTATGGGCCCTGGATCTAATCCTAGAGCCCACAGTACAAATAGCTGTGTGATTCTTGAGTCTGCTCTTATCTGTGACAGATGCTCAGCCTTTCACATCCCAGACACTTGGTTACTACTGATTAGTTATTTTATAGAATGTCCTTGATTTTGGCTTGTCTCTTTTCTCATGATGAGCTGGGGACTGTCTGTTTTTGGGAAGGGTGGCACAAGGGCATGTTAGTGTGCAGTCCCCATTATGAGTCTTGTCAAAACACTCTAACCTGGCTTCAGGTGCTCTTTCTTTCATTGAAACAGAGGTCAAGGAGTCCAAGACATGGACATAGCAACAGCTGCTGGGCGGTGATGCACCCTGGATAGACCTCTGAGTGTACAGGTGGATACGATAGCCTAATGGAAATATTAGGGGTGGTGGAATGGGGTTTTCTTCCTTTCCCAATGTTGGGCCTGACAGCTTTTTCCTCTGTCCTGTCTGGTGTTCAGTTAGTGTCCAGGCTCAGAGGTCTCTTTTTTTAAGCATCCATGCTGCCACTGTGTTTCTGCCCTGACTTCCTCAGTGCCTCAGTCCATCTACTGCCCACTACCCTCTCAATAGCAGGTGTGGCAGAATGAACAGGGTCATAAATGTTGGCTCATGGCCTTCCCTAATTTCTCTATGACATTCATAAGAGTGCTTATGGCCTTTAGCTCTGCTTGGGGACAAGGAGACATCTATCTCAGTAATAATTATATTCACCCCTCCCCAACAGCAAGTTGGTGTGGAGTAGAGGACAAAGAGACACTGGGGAGACAGAGAAAGAATGACTCTACAGTGAGCAAGACCTTGTACTGTTTTCAGTTTAGTACAGCAACCTGCTAAGAATCAACTGAACACATTCTGATGTTTTTCATTAACCCAGAACTCTGTATCAAAAAGTGAAGCCAGCATTGCTGAACCATTTGTGCGATCTTTATAGGTTTTCTGGATCTGAAGCCACAGCATATAGTCTTACAGATGGGATCTGAAGACTTGCTAACCTGATGATATGAAAGCATCTCCATTAATATCCTACTTGGACAAAAGTGAGCAATAACAAAGTCACCACTTTGATAACTTCTTTTAAATTTACTCTTGTCTCCTCCTCATCACTAACAGGGAGAAAACAGGGAGTCTTCCTCCTGGTCTCATATCTAATGTTCAGGCAAAGCACTGGGTAAAGCCTCCAGGGTGCTTTCTCTCCTCTCCTCTCCTCTCCTAAACACATCCTCAGGACACTCTTTCCTTCTGTATCAGAAACTGTGTCTCCCTCACCATCTAATGTTCATTGTAAAAATCTCTATATAAGAATGAATATAGAAATCTTAAACTGATTGAAACTACCATAAGAAAGAGACTAAGCCAAAATGTTATGTTTTTCCTATTATCTTCTCTTCTAAAAAATTGAAGAATAGGAGGACAGAACAACTCCTACCCCAGGGGGGAAGGCTGACATCAGTGGGAGGGGAGAGGTGATAAGGTAAAGGGGTAGAAGATTTAATATGGTGAAAAAATATGTGCACATGCATGTAATTGCAAAAATGATACCTGTTGAAACTACTCCAGGAATCAGGGGAAGGGGGATAAAAGAGAATGGTAGAGGGAGTAAATTCATGTATGATATATCTGATACATTGTAAGAACCTTTGTAAATGCCACAATGTACCCTCGCTCAGACCAACAATACAGAAAAACAATGAAACCTATGAGATCCTCTGATTTTATTATGCTTCACTTACAAGTGGCAAATTCACATGTCATTGTCTCAGTGATGCAAGAAAAAAATGAGACTTCTAGTCACACACTGCAGACTTTTTTACTCAAGCCAAAGGTGTGGCTTGTGTTTATTCTTCTTACCTCTATAAGCCACATGGAGGACCCAGGTTGTGGCTGTAACACGTGGAAGTTTCCTTTCAAAAAGAGAATCAAATAGTGCTGTTTCATGGTAAGCCAGCCTTTCTTTGTATCAAAAGGAGACAGTGTTTCATCTTTCTTTCTGATTTGCTCTTGGCAAACACAATCTTGGGAAAAGTTCCAGGAAGAGTGGCCATAAACTTACATCTTTAGCATACCCTGCCTGAACATGCAGAATCTCTTAGTACTCACAGCAATTGCCTTTCCCAACAGTGTAGCCACTAATATCCACATGTAGGAAAGCATATGTTTATATGTATAGTGGTAAAAAAAAGTAGATAATTTTCTTTTATGTAATCTAATTCATTTTTCATCTGATAAACATATTTATGAACTATATGAATGCTTAACTCTAATAATCCTTTTAAGAGTATTATAAAATATCAGCCAGACATAATGGTACATTTCTGTAATCTCTGTTCTCAAGAGGCTGAGGCAGGGGGATAGTGAATGTGAGCCCAACCTGGGCTACACAGTGAATTCAAGGGGCACTTGTGCCACATGAGATCCCATCTCAAAAAAGGGTTAAAGCATATTTTAAAAATCAACCAAATGAAAATAAAATTAAAAAAATGAAAGAAAACAAATATAAGAAAAATATCTAATTTTGTGTCCCATTCAACACTGGACCATTCTCTTCTATGTGGTATTGTCTGCTACTTCAGTTCTTAAAGCAGATATAGAAAAGTTTTCACTCTCTCATTTCTTTCAGTGTAGTATATTATAAGAATAACTGTGATCAGAAACATCCCATAATATCTGCATGATCCTAATTTAATGATGTGTGCACTGAAGCTTGATGAAACTCAAACAGAACTCTCAAACTCAATGTGTGCTACTAGGAAGCAGCTGAGCTGACACAGTAGTTTGTGAATTCTACAGTGATGACTTGAATTCTAAATCTTTTGGACCAAAGCTGGTAGAGGTTTTGTTATTTGTTTCTCATCTGTGAATGTATACACACTGTTCAAATCTTTCACCAGAATCTTTTCTTCTCACAAAAAGAATTTGCATCTATTTTCAGGGAAAAATAGACAAAGGAGTCCACTGTCAATGAATCACCCATTTTATGACCACAAAATAATCATATATACATCCTCTTTCCATCTCCTCCTATTGTATGATCTTTCATGTTACAAAAAATAAATTTGACTGCAGAAACAATATAGGCAGTCAAATGTGCATTCCTAAATCATTGCATAAAAATTGCCTAGAAGACAGGATACAATAACTACAGATATAATAAAGCATTAACTTCTAGAAATGCCTCAGAAACTGATCTAGACCCTGGAAATTTCAGGTTGGACTTCGTTATGTCTGGGCCATCATTTCTCATACGTATTTCACATTTTAGAATCCATCAGTTCATAAAAAAGTGACTATGTTAATTTTGTGCATTATGATAGTCACTGACTTAATTTCAAAAAGTTAATAAAACTTTCATTAAGCAATATACAGCAATTGTTTTTTGTTAAGTGATCTTCACAGACTTAAAAAATATGAAGACTTGACTACCTTAGGAGCTTAAGTGGCAGACATGGAGTCCAGGTTGCTTAAGAACAAAGATCATTACAATGAGAGGAAGTTGAAGTGAAAAAGAGAATCAGTGCTTGAATGGATTAAGATGAAACAGTTGATGAAACAGGCAAGTTTAGTTAGAAAGGAAATTGAAATTTAAATGTCTTCTATGAAAACATTTTGTAGCTGAGAGGTGACAGATCTCTAGAAAACACTATGTGGAAATATGTACTATGCCATTACGTAGCCACTTTCAAATTAGACTGGTCAAAGCTCAGCAGAGCAGTCTAAGGAAAAACTGAGTCATTGGTGAGATAGAGTAAGCCACCAGCAGGTCTTTTCTATCTCAAACTTAGAGAATTCTATTATCTGGGTTGTCTATATGATACTCCTTTATAAAAAAAGGATGCCACATTGAATTATCTACATACTTTTAGCAGAAAGATTTTAAAAGACATGTACAGTGCATAAACAGAAATCTACATATATATTAAGCCAGAAAAAAAGTATAAAAATATAGAAAACAGAGATATGCTATTCTGAAAGGAGCTCTATAGGATTATATACAAAAGGCAATATTCTTGAATCGATTTTGAAAGGACATTTCATTGAATATTACATCAGTTTACAAGTCTAGTTCAATTCTTCAACTAGCGAAATGAGCTCAGTTTTTAAATCTCTCATGTGATGTTAGAGAGAAGAATCCTAGTTTTCATTTCAGGTAAAATTGTCAGGGATTTATTTCCTCAATGAATGACATTCACTGGGCCAGAAGACATCTTTCCATTGAATGGTTAAAACTTGTTCAGTAACTACACAGAGTGCCATCCACTGGTGCGTGAATTTTCATGTTTATCCATCTCACATTGATACTGTTCCTCTCTCTTTCCTCTAGACCCTGCCCTCTGTCCCACTGGGCATTCCTGCTCCTCCAATATGATGACATTATCAGCTTTCCCTTTTCTCCTTGTTCCTTTCTCTTCCTGTATGAATTTGGTTCTGCCTGAGATTGGTACCATGGGAGGGGAAAGAGGGTATAGAAAATGGTGTAGGAGGGTGAATATGATGGAAATGTTATGTCCTCATGTAATGATGGATGAGGTGAATTCAATTATGATATAGTGTAAGAACTTTTGTAAATGTCAAAGTGCACCCACAATATAACAATGACAAGACAATAAAAAGGAAAAAATTATTGAAGGGTTTCATGTTTTAAACTTACAATGAAGTTTTGTTTAAACTTTTCCTTAACGTGTTTCTTTTCAATTGTAATATAATCCAATGTCTTTGATTTTTAACTAGATTCTACATACACACCACACATACACACTGCTTTAGAATTCTACTATCAACAATCTGAGTTGTTTTCAATCATTGAATATAATGTCTTTGTTAAATCTACAAAACAGACACCTCGGAGATAATGTCAGTAATCTTTTCATGGTCCTTATTTTTTTTCAGCATGCATTTATAGATGTCAGTTACATGTTGGTTGTAATCTGAGAAAACTCCCAGGTTCAAAGTGTATAGTCTAGAGGTTGGTCACACCATTATTGCAATAATTACACAAATTAACATTTAAATCTTGTTGGTATTCCAAAGTCAAGCATAAAGTGCTCAGGGGGGCATGAAATAAAGCGGTATGAATTTGCCTATTGAGTTGAAGGAACTGAAATTTGAACTGAAGGACAGTGTGTCCAGTTAAGTCTCAGAAAAACATTTTAACAATGGTGAATGGGTCATGTTGAAATTGTTAAGCAATGACTTCTAAGGCAATATGGAGGATGAAAAATAACACAAAAACAAAAATAACCAAACAAAAAGGCAAATAGACCATGACTAAATCCTGAGACAACAAACTATTATATCTCCAATTGAAAAATGATTGTAGCTTTTTAACATGTTTGTTGAAGACAGAAAACAATGGAGTTGAAAAGTACTTATAAAATGAAATTTACAATGCTGGGTTAGTCAAGAAATATGACAGAGAAAAGGGACGGAAGAAGCCCTCCTCTTTTTGACATCTACGGCTGTATTCAAGGAGCTGTAAGTTACACAAGTAAGACTAGGTAGAGATCATGGTAAATAAGGATATATGTTTTGAGGGTGAGGTGCCAGGACATCTCCAGGTGGGTGGTAGATACTCAGTTGAACCCAATGATACAGATTTCTGAGAGAAGCACTAATTGGCCATGTAAAGATTGAGGTTAGTTAGTTCAGTGTGTCTACTTGTAAATAATATGTAGTTAAGCCCAAGCTTCTTGTATGCTGTTGTTATGTGTTGGGATAGACAAATAAGTTCAAAGTATACTTTGAAAGTGGTGTGGTAAATATTCTTATTACTGTATTATTTCTTATTACTTTATTAAGTAGAATATTTATTAACCTTTGTTCAAAAGGGGGAATGCTAGTTAAGGTAGATGAGAATTCACAGGCTATGCCATTAAGAGGTAGACAATAAAAATGAAGATGTCAAAAGAATAAAATGCTTTCAGTCCCTGTCTTCTTGATCTTTACATTCTAGACTAGAACTAAACAAAGATTAATGAACGGATCTATATATTTTTTAAAAAAGCATATTAGAATGGGTGAGACTTTTAATAAAGAGCTTCAGAGAGTCATGTGGAATGAATCATGAAAACCTAATTGGGGAGCACGGAATACTCAGTGGCTTTAAAAAAAAGTGAGGAATAGGGGCTGAAGGACAATAGAGAGCTTCCCAGGCAGTTAAAGTGACGCGGGTGATGTTCTAACACTGCTTACGCCAACCCTTGCTTGTTATCCCTAATTTTACTCTTTAAATAATGTCCTATGGGAGAAAATTAAAAAATTAAATTAAAAGAAGCGAATTACTTTTTGAAAAAAAATTATACTACTCATGTTAAATGATACATCAAGTAAGACAGAATATATTTAATGACACCTATCATTTTGCCACATACTGATAGCCAAAACAATTACCTCTTCTTTATTTGTGCAATGATTTACAAATTTAATGCACACAACTTGATTTTTGAGGCAATATAATGTCAATCTACTGCAGATGATTTCTCTTTCATGTTTAATGTCAGCATAGTTATATTATAAATATATCTGTGGGAGGCAGACTTTAGTATGAAGAAGCTATGCCAAGGGCAGTGAAACAGTTTTATCACCATAATTTCACTAAGAATATTAAAAAATGAAAAGAGCCCTTTGTTCAGCATAAAGCTACATTTTTTCAACTGTGTTTTTTAAGTAGATATTATTTTTAATGTTTCAATGAAAATTATATTGATATTCAAAATACCTTTGGCTACTTCAGAGAAAGTTACTATTAATATGTTATTGTATTTCTTATTTAGGATAGAAGTAAAAATATTATATATTCATGTCTTTGCTGATGTACTTTCATATATGCAAAGTAGTCTCATTAACATGATATGAAGGGCTTATTTTCTTAAAAACTCCTAAAATTAAAGCAACTAATAACATGTAAAGATTGGAAGCTTTGAAGACAAGTATTAAAATGTGTGAGCTTCAGGAACACAGCAGGGTTAATTCTCACTTCCGCTACCTACAGAGTCTCCTCAAAGCTAAGTCCTATATTCCAGCACACCTTTTTCATTTTTAGTGTAGATTTTGAAATGAAAGTTCAGTTCTGAAGTAGATGACTATAAATGAAGAGTGGCTTTTTTACCTCAGTCTGTTTCCCAGTAGCTGTCTGAAGCCATGAGGAATTAATAAAATGGTTGTATATCATTTCAGGCTCTATTTTGATAACATACAGCTTCTCTTAAAACTGTGGAAATGTTTGCATCCAATATTGCTTTGGAAAAGTACAATAACCTATTATAATATGGATCTATTGAATTAGAATTAAATGCAGCTCTGATTGCTTAAGAAAATACTTTTTCTGTGTGCTTAGGAAGAAAGACTGCACTGTTTACAATGTATTTGAACTTTGTGATATAAAATAGTACTTTTTAATTTCTTGGTCATTTATGATAGAAAATGAAATTTTACCTTTACTCTAAGAAAGAGGCAACATGAAGTTATGATAGAAATGACTATTTTCAAGTAGGTACTCTATAATGCAGACACAATTTTAAGGGTAAGAAAGGCACTTCTCAGTTCTCTTTATACTATAGGACACAAGAACCAACACAGCTCTCAAAGCAGGGTGCTGATTCATCCTTTGCAGCAGGCACAATGTCTATAGTGGGGTCAAGGCTCTGTAATGGTGAGAGCCTGTCACTTGCTTTCTTCATGGGTTTCTAGTCATTTGTTTCCTTACTTCCAGGAGTCTTAAAACTAATAATGCTAATTTACTGTTTAATTAAGAAAGGAGGTGAAATTAAATGACATATATCCATTAGGTTCAATTTTGACACCAGTAATTATATACTGTAAGAATTTGAAAGTTTTTACCTTGATCATATTTATAAATCAAACGTACCAAAAAATTAAAATGTAGGAAAAATTGTTGCAGTTAGATTATTTAAACTATTACAGTAGATTCAAAGGGTTTGGAATATGCTTCAAGAATTTCAGAATTTGTGCTTTTCTGTACTTTATATCGATAGTATATAGATACAGGTATGTATATATCCTTATAATATATTACTACACCCATAGTGTACATCTTTATTAAACATAATTAGAAACTAACCCAAGAGAGATTAACCAACACATCGAAAGTCTTGTAACAGGTATTATATAGACAAGTAAATGTAAGACTTGGATATTCCAAAAATTCATTCTAAGATTACATGTGAATTATCAATATTCATTAAGATTGCATGTGAACTTTACTTAATACCAATTTGAAAAAATTTTAAATTAAATTATGTATATTCATTATTTTAGACAGTCTTCATTTTGTGGATTTAAGCCTTCATAAACGAAAAAACACAACTAAGAATTTTTGATAGTAATGATAATATTTAACCATAAATTTTCCTATTTTATGATATTATATTAACAAACAAATGCCAAATTAACTTTAATCTTCATAAGTGAGCTAGTTATATATGTGGCCTTAGCCACTATTTTAACAGGAGATAGGTATTGATTTCACTTTTTAAAATTTCTCCTGTTACATGAATTCAATTATTTGCATGGTTTCTGACGTAGTAAGTTCATAGTAAAAGTAAGAAGTCTTTCTGTGGAATTTCTATCTTGAAACTTCAATTGTATAAGCATGAAATTTCATATAGAAGCTTTGGCACAGAGTTTCTGATTCTTTATCATGTACATGAAATCTTCACTATGTACAGGAATTATATTTTATGTGCATGTATTAAAATTTATGCTTTATAAAAATCATTTCATTTATATTGATTCATTTATTTTGATCTGACCTTTCTGAGCACCTGCTAAGGATCTAGATGGCTTCATGAGCCTCTTGTGAAGGTGTTTGCCATAAGACAAGGAGCAACTGTGGCTCTGGGACCCTAAACAGCTTGCTCCCCACAAGGATTTAATTTTGTTGGCATTTTTCCCTAGTTGTATAATTTCATCATAACTTTCTATTTCCATGTTTTAGAACTAGAATATAGTTATGAAAATGAAATTTATCTTCTTATCATTGTATTGAGGCCTAATCAGAGTAATTTTCCTACTTGTGTCCTTATATAAAACTACTAAATAGTTTTTCCTATATTACCTTGTTATATTTTAGTTAGGAACCCATTGGACTGCTTATAGTACATATCGTTTCAATCAGTTTTTAGGAAAAGGCTAAGCACAAAAAAATCTTATTAAGTAAATAAAAATTAAAAATTATAAAAATCACATATGGTTAATGAAGCAAATACTCCTTACATTCCATTTTTCTTTGAAATTCCCTTTCAAGCTGCTCGAAGGAAAGCTGCACTTTTAATTTTGTGAAAATCATTCTTTTTTCCACTCAATCTGTGAGTAATTAAAAATATTAGCATACTTTTGAGCCAGCCATCATTGGCAGTGCTCTATGGAATTCATATTTTAGGTTTTAATATTTTGTTGCATAATATTCTTCTTAGTTTTCATTTTTATATATGCAGGCTAAGTGCAATTGGAGCAAAGGTGTGTTCACCTGATGCTTTTAGTGAAAATGGCGTCAGTTGAAGTTTTCGGTTCTGTAAAATTCACATTAAATAGGCTTTATATAGGATTTTAGCTTAAACTACCAATTTAGACATGACTTCAAGTTATACCATAATTCTTCCCAGACTTCCTTAAAATTCAGACCAGGTGGAAAGAAAACAAGTCATAGGACATTTTGGCAAACTTGCCTCATGACTCAGTTTTCAACGAACATTCTGTTGCATTTTGCTTGTGAATAACAAAAACACATGTGATCCAGCAAAAGATAGATCATAAAGCTTTAAATATCCTGCCTATTTCAAGGAGACTGAAAGGCTAGTGTGTGCCTTCACTTTGTTGATCCTTTAAAAATAATCTCTAGTTTTGTTTTCTTGTCCCAGGTAAGCACACTTTAATTGTCCCAATGGTCACAGCTTCAATTTTGAAAGATCTGTGCAAGCAGACACTCATCTCGGAGGTGTGACTCAGGCAGACATGCTTCAGAAAGTGTCACCCCTACCAGAGACCTAAAACTAATACGTCAGTTAAGTGGATAAATTATACATGCTCAGTGGGTAGCCTCTTTTCACAGCAGCAGTTATTTTTCCCAATTGTTTGAGGAAAAGATGAAGAAGGGAAGGGTGCTATGGTGTGCAGAAGTATCCTCCAAAGCTCCCCAGTGGTTTGGATAAGTGTTAAAGGCTTGGTGCAAAGTTCCTGGTGCTATTAGGAAGTGGTAGAAATCTTAGGACATGAGACCTACATGACGAAATTCAGGTCATTGGAGGCAGGCCCTAAAAGCAGATATTTGGACCCTTCTTCTCCCATTTCCCTCTTTTTTTTTCTTTGCTTCCTGACTGTCATGTGATGAGCATAGGATCCCACCATGATATACTATCTCACCACAGGCCCTAAAAACAATAGAACGACTTATTCGTGGACATAAACCTGCAAAACACTAAATCAAAATACACCTGTTCTCTTCTCAAGCTGATTATTTCAACTATTTGTTACAGTAACAGAGGGACTAACACAGGAAGGGTCTCCTTTATTAAGTAAGATACTTAAAACATAAAAGATACATCCAAGCATGAGGCTTTTCCAAATGCCTCCTGGTAAGTTTTATGGCACATAGATGTTAAAATGTTACCTGAAGTATATGGCTTTTAAAAAAGAGGTTAATGAAAAACAAAAAAAGACGACTTCAAATTAGCTGGCATTTTATATTTTCATTTTATCTATAAAACACCAGAGCTTTGATTGGTCTCATAATAATGGAAGAGCTAAAATTCTTATATACTTGAAGAATCAGAAAGAATTTAACCTAAAAGATAAAATGATAAATTATAGGGTTAAGTGTTTAAATTACATAGTTGATATAGTTAGCTATCATGATATATGTCTATATATATTTATATATCTATATTTATCTATCTATATCTCTCTCTATATATAGAGAGAGATATAGATATGTATGTATATAAACAGTCCTACGATACTTGTAGGGCGTATCATTTTTAAAACATAGTTTAAAAAATTTCAGAGGCAAAAACTGTTTTTTAAAAAAGATCTGTCCCTAATAATTAAAATGTTTGGTGTATTAGTTTAGTAAGGTCTGCGAATTTTAGATAACAGAGTGTGTGATATGATGATAAAATAAGTATCACTTTATCAACTTTTACTTATCGGCCACTGAGATTTATAAGCACCTAAAATTGAGGTTGTCTTAGACTAACGTCAACCTCTTGAGAAAATCATCATGCATATCATGTATGGAGACAACAAACGCCCCTGACATGGACTCACGTGTAGTATGACAGTAGCTAGAATCATGCTAAAACAGTTCTAAGGGACCTAAGTAGCAGTGTCTAATGTGAACACAGAGGACAGGCACTGTCCCACAGAGGATCATGAGGTTTTTAGTTGTCATTTACTTATCTTATGCAGTCACATTTGAAGAAGGCAACAAAATGCTAATTTTGCCTTTGTTTTACTAATTTTGTTTTTTAACTTACTTTTTGAATTTTTGTCAGAAAAATTCATCTAGGTTTTTCAGAACACAATTTTGCCTAGTATAATAAGAAGATGAAAATACCCCTCTAAGTAAATTAATTTTGTGTGGGTTGATCATGTTTATGTCATAGGTTTATCACTACAATATCTCTCTTCTCTTTGGAAAAACTATTATGATGTTATTTTTCTCAAAGGTTTTCTTTCTTGGTAAACTTAAAGTATCATTAGGATTTCTAGCATTACAATATTTAAGTGAATTATCACCATTACATTCCAGAGTATCAAGGAGACTTTACAGTAAAGTAAGCCTTAAGCCTGCTCACTTTGTAAAATATGAATGAAAGTATTTTCATAGATGAATGAGCTCTTTTCTATGGAAGGATCATAAATTCTGGGGTCAGACTGGTTGAAGGATCACTTCAAGCCCCATGACTTTTCTGCCTGAGAGGTCTGCAAATGTATGGTCCTTGTTCAATTGGGTATCAACACTAGGACTAAGTGGAGGTTGGGAGGACTGGCATTAAATTTCTAAGGTAGGAAGGATCTGAGACTGATTGGTCACATGGACAAGGAAATAGAGACTCTTTGTATCTTCATTTAAGGTATTTTTTACTTAAATGTAGCATAGCATTAAAATGCTTGTGTGATTCAGAAATTTAAACATCCTTAGCGAGGTGTAGTGACAAAAGCCTATGACCACAGAATGTGGGAGGCTGAGGCAGAAAGATCCCAAGTTCAAAGCCAGCCTGGGATGCATACTGAGACCTTGTTTCAAAAAAAAAAAAAGAACAAAACAAAAACGGAATGCTAAGCAACCAAAAAACCCCTAAATGCCCTAGGTATAACTTCAAAGGCACACATATTAATGCTATTTTCAAGGCAATGCAGACTTACCTGAAGCATTGATAATGTACAATAGAAATACAGAATTAATTGCCTAAAATTGATAATGTTTACTTTCTTTAAGTGATGATAAAATATAAAGAAAAAGAAGATTTTTTTGTGCATTACAGGATACTGATATTTCCATAATATTTGTTAAAATAACTTTGTAAGTATTATGATTTCTACTACAGGCTAATAAAAATATGTTTTAAAAGGTAAAGAATGTGATATTTATCTATGCTTTAAGTTTCACAAATGAAGATTTCTCTAAAATGTGTTAATGACTCTAGAGCCCACTGGACAGCTGATGCATAGAAGTATAATCCTATTTTCTTGTTAAACATCAACACTGACTATAATAAAGATCATTTATTGTGGACTTTAGTCTTCTATCACAGTGCCTTATGTGTATAAATATATCAACAATAGTTTCAGCTCGTGTTGGGAATTCATTTTATTTTTATATTTAATAAAATGTGAGAAATTTTTTTAAATACTTCAAACTGAGAAAAGCTCCAGTGTGAATCTGTTAAGGCAAAAAAGAGCAGAGAAGCAGAAAACCAACTTGAGAGGTTGCAGAATGTTAAAGGTTTGTGCTGCACAAATTTGCCAGCTGCTGGTTTTTTCAATTTCTAACTCTGTACCATAATAGTAACTACCAATGGTGCCATTGACAACTCACAAATAACCATCTGCTGATTTTTCATTGATTTGTTTGTTCATTTTTCTCGTTCTCTGTGTCATGTAATAATCATGTGACATTGATTCCTGTGTTCTTGATTGAAGGATATGTATGCTAAAGGTTGCTATTTTTTTCCAAATCGTACTGTCTTAACTGTATTTAATATAACAAAGGAAAAGATGAGTGACTGAAGTATGTCAGTCTCACCATATTATATCAACCTATATTTGCAATTAGAAAATATTTCTTTTTTTTTTCTAACTATTCCTACATCTTCCTGAAATGTAGTTTTGCAAGAAAGGACTTCTTTTAAAACATATTTCCTTTCTATACTAACTCTAAGAGTGCCACATCATTTCAGATATCCCCACCATTGTAACACTTTTTCCCCCTACCCAACCTTGTTCATATATATTTTGTTAAACTCCACCTCTTCAGTCTTGTTATGTTTCTACAAAGTGGGACTTGTTTTTGTTCTATCTATAATTAAGCATGGAAAACAGTAGTGTGATAACGCTGGATGATGAGTAAGTAATGCATGTTGGAAAGTAAATTAGTAACATACGATGATTTATTTGTAATTGATTGAGAACATACAATACTGCATATAAATTATGGTACATTTTTCAGGTTATGCATAAGATGGGGAAAATAATGCTACATAAGTGTATTATATTAATATAATATATAATATCTTATACTATATTATATACTCTTAAAAACAATTATATATAATTCCTGTGACAATTAGTATTGCCACTATTCATTAAGCCAAAAGGGCTCCATTAATATTATGTATCTGAGAAAAATGTATTCTAAGCATTTAATTCTACTCTCTGTGCCTATCACTTGGTCTGGTTGACCTTCTCTTGTTCGCTTTCTGAGAGACTGTTTGTTCTAGGGTTTTGCAGAATGAAGCAGGTTACCAGTGACCTCAGCATCAGTTTGAAGGACATGCAGGGAGGAACAGCCAATTGTACCGTAGCCAGATTTGTTCTATGCTTTATTGGGGAATTGAAGAAAAAAAAAAGACATTGGTGCAAGCACCAAAGTGTCACCTGAGCTGAAATTCAGCGAGTTCTCTTCCAAAGTTGTAATACTGAGTGTTCTTTGGAGCAGTGTCCAAAAAATCAGTGTTGATTCTTTTCTGTTTCTCCTCTTTAAGAAAGGCAATGTCTTACTGGTATTAAGCAGCTGATATTAAAAGTATGGCTCTACTATGGTAAGTTTTATTATCAAGCAAATATGTAGCTACAAGCAGCCTCAAGGATAGCTCAGTTCTAATAAGGAAAATTCTCCAGAGACAAATGATGATCAAAATAGCTAAAAACCCTGACAGTGTGAAGATACTGAAAATTTGTGGCTACTAATTTACTGACCAGCACAAACAAATGGCACTCTTTTGGCTGATAATCTATCGAAATCAACTTTCAGGTAGTTGTGAAATCATAGTGATAATGCAAGAACAAACATGAACAAAGATGAGAAAAGAGTGGTGAGAAGATTCTGAGTGACAATTAAAGCCCAATTCTAACATCAGAGAGCGCTGGCTTTCATACACACTGAAAGTTTCTTGGAATTACAATGGCACAATAGATGTAACCACACTGAAAAGCACTTTGATACAGGTGCAACTTCTGCAGGGCAAACATCTTGCTCTCATCAGAGGTCCTTGAAGTCATGTAGTTCAACTGCAGCTACAAAACTAGCTGACACTCATAAAAACTAATATATGGTTTTTAGTACACATACCTTTTGGGAATAGGTGTAGCAAAATAAGAATGATCAAAGAACATATTGCACAAATTTGCAGTTTTGGTTATGTGGAGAGTTGATTTAGCTAGAATTACATTTCTTGCTAGCTCTAGATAAACAAGAATATCTTGATAATGTTAATTTGCAACTCTTCTATAAATTTTGCCATAGGAGTTTCTTCTGAAGAAAATATTTTATCAGTTGCTTTTAACCTGTTATTAGAGATAAGGAAACTAACCAACAGAAGTCAACCTAATGGCAATTTCATAAAAAGTACTCTTTTTTTCCAAAAGAAATTATTAGATGATTCTATTTATTCCCAGCCATCCAAACTTGATTTTTTTTTCTTGTTATCCAGTATTTTTGCTTTTTCCCTTTGCATGGTACATGACTGAATGACACCTGGTTTCTGAATAACTTCATCCTGGTCATGATGGCCTAGAAAATCAATATGACATTGACCACTTAGAATATGATTATTAGTTCAGCTTTACAACTTCTGGTTTCAACATCTAAAGGGAAATGGGAGTGTGTGGATGTGCACATTTGTAACAATTGCAACAACACTTTATTGGAAAGAGTTCTGATACACAACTGGAGCCATTTCTTTCCTTTAACTATGTCTTTTTTTGGAATAGTGCAATCTAAAAAATAAAAAAAAAAAAGAGTAGTGCCCAGCCATGCACTGCCACAGCAAAGGACACATCAGAACTGATCACTACTTGAGCCCCATTTCTGAGAAGCTCATTTTCCTCAAGCAGTTATAAACTGACAGGCAGAACCACTTGCCTTCCAGCCATCTGACAGAGCCCATTGAGCCTGGTGGATTGGCAGCTAGGAAGTTGAATGGATGACTTAGGTCACTCGATAGCTTTTCTTCTGCTATTAAACATGTACTCCGAAGACCCTCTGTTCACAGAGAGCTTTGATACTTCCCCGCCACACACAGGCAAGAAGTCTGGGTGACATCCTAAAAGAGTAATATTCACAGTATTGAGAGAAGACGCTGTAGTTTGAAATGTCCATACGTGAGTCACAGAGAATAGAATAGCTCTGGACAATCTCTTCTCTTAGAACAGAATGATTGCAGCCTTGCTTTAGTGTCAGCCATCTGTTATGTGGGAAGGGAGTAAGGTTTCTTAATAGCAGGGTCAGCATAACACACATATTTGATAAGCGAGAAGGAGCTGGCACTGAGAAATGAAAGAGTGGTTTCCTAATTAAAAAGCACCAAAAGAACTTCCTTTTGAGTGCCTTCATATTATAATAGTAGTTTTAACAATTTATCACACAAAATATTTCATTACCACATGAAACATCCTATCTTTTTATTTTTATGTTCGTCTTTGGCATTAGTTTGTGGCTTTCTACCATGCACGTAATGCAGTTAGAATAGTGGCGAGCATGGACTTGCAGAAATAGATCACTCTTCAGTGAGTTCAGAAGCTTTTGCTGAGAGGATATCAAAGGACATGAGTACTAGGGTAAGGAAAGCCCGAGAATTGGAGAGATGTCAGCTCGGCTGTGTCCAATCTGCTCTGCAACGGGCGCTGATTGTTTTCTGTGGTGGCTGCTGTGGGAATTGGGTGGGGAAGAGCCTCCCCTGAGTAGTTTCAGGATTTAGAGGAAACTGTAAACTTTGTAATTAAGTATTCTTTAGAAAGTGGTTCTGAAAATGTATCAGTCAACAAAAGAAAGACTTGAGGTTCATACATGTGCATTGAGATAATCTGTATTTTCCCTCTGATATGGAAGTAGATTTAAGTCTGGAGTTACTGATGCAGGTGAGGTAACATGAATAGCAAGATCAATAATGTAAAGGTCACCATGAACCACGAATTTTGATCTGAGATTCCAGTGATATCCTATATATTTCGTATGGCAGCGGTAATTCTGTAATCACACATTGGTTTTCATGGTTATCTTATTAAAACGTAATCCTACATTATATCTTCAATACGTGTGTACAAACATACCTTCAACTTCCATTTCACCAGATGTGTCTCAACAAAAGACAACTATATCTATTCTATAGTATATATTAATATGCAATATATTTAAATATATGGATAAAAATCACCACACTTAGGCATAAAAATTGTTTGCCTGTCTTCTGATTTCTTTTTCCCTATTAAATAATTACAGATAAAAGATGGGAAGAAATTTAAAACTTTACTAAGTACATGTTTCCTATAAGGACTTTTACTTTTTTTTAAATCCGAGGTAGTAATTCTCTGTTTTCTTACATAATTATCCCACTTTTACACACACAATTATCTCTTCATGAGATTTTAAACTGCTTAAGAACATTCTAACACTTTCTGTAAGTTTCAATGAATCAGCAAAAAGTTTTTGAGGGGTGCTTTGTTGGGGTTTGAACTCAGGGCCTTGTACTTGCTTTCCTGGAGCTCTACCAGTTGAGCCATGCCTCCCTCTTTTGCTTTATTTCTTTTTTCCAAGCAGGGTCTCATGTTTACATCTAGGCTACTCTGGACTGTCATCCTCCTATAGAACCAAATTTAAAAGATAGTATTTTTTTATTAGCATCCATTAGTTGTATGGAGATTGTGTCATTGTGACATTTACATATGAGCTTATAATATATCCTTTTATTGTTTTTACATTTACTCACATGCGTATACATTGTTTGGGCCACCCTCCCATACCACACTCTTCTTCTCTGATTGTGTAGAAGAGAAAACATGAAAGACGATAAGAAAGACGTAGCGTTTTTGCTAGTTGGAGATAGAGATGACTATACTCAGGGCCTTCTGCTTGCTAGACAAGCACTTTACTGCTTGAGCCACTCCGCCAGCTCCTTACAATGTTTCTTAATGTATATAATTTTCACAATAAGATGCAAACAATGAGGTAAATCCTTGGATTATATAATTACAATGGCAGTTACTTCTTCTCAAATGGGTATGTTAAAATTTCTCAATGTCAGTTTTGACCTCATAGGAGTGTCTTTTGCTGACTTCTATGCTTC